>NC_079212.1:5246495-5278995 GCF_029633865.1 Lampris incognitus | reverse complement strand
ACGTACGGTACACGCAGCGCACAGCCTGAGAAAATTCACCAGCCAGCAGGGAGGACCGGCTATAAACCACCTCCCCAGCCGGGGAGGAGTAGTATCCCCAGCATCGTGCTCCGCAGCAGCCGGGGAGGAGTAGCCTCTCCAGCATCGTGCTCCGCAGCAGCCGAGGAGGAACTGGCGATCTCCGTGTTGCCTGCCAACACGGAGATCGCCAGTTCGAATCCCCTGTGTTATCTCCGGCATGGTCGGGTGTCCCTACAGACACAATTGGCCGTGTCTGCAGGTGGGAAGCCGGATGTGAGTATGTATCCTGGTTGCTGCGCTAGCGCCTTCTCTGGTCGGTCAGGGTGCCTTTTTTTGGGGGGGGGGGGGGAGTGATCCTCCCATGTGCTACGTCCCCCTGGGGAAACTCCTCATCGTCAGGTGAAGAGAAGCAGCTGGTGACTCCACATGTATGGGAGGAGGCATGTGGTAGTCTGCAGCCCTCCCCAGATCAGCAGAGGGGGCGGAGCAGCGACCGGGACGGCTCGGAAGAGTGGGGTGATTGGCCAAGTACAATTGGGGAGAAAAGGTGGGGGGGGGGATAACATGCTAAAATCAATCAACTGATCAATCATTCAATCAATCAGTCAGTCAAACAATCATTGATCACGCCTGAAGAAGCCGAGGTAAACCCAGTACTGACTGACGGTCAGAAACAACTGACGATAACGTCCAGCTGTCAACGTGCGGACAGGGTGGTGAACGCCACCCAACACAGGAGACATGATCACCGCCATCTTGCTCCGGCGTATTTAAACATCACAGAAGGAGACAGGTAGAGGCGGGAGACAGGTAGGGGCGGGAGACAGGTAGAGGCGGGAGACAGGTAGGGGCGGGAGACAGGTAGGGGCGGGAGACAGGTAGAGGCGGGAGACAGGTAGAGGTGGGAGACAGGTAGGGGCGGGAGGCGGGAGACAGGTAGAGGCGGGAGACAGGTAGGGGCGGGAGACAGGTAGGGGCGGGAGGCGGGAGACAGGTAGAGGCGGGAGACAGGTAGAGGCGGGAGACAGGTAGGGGCGGGAGGCGGGAGACAGGTAGGGGCGGGAGACGGGTAGAGGCGGGAGACAGGTAGAGGCGGGAGACAGGTAGAGGTGGGAGACAGGTAGAGGAGGGAGACAGGTAGAGGCGGGAGACAGGTAGAGGCGGGGAACAGTTCAATGCCATCATCTTTAACAGGAAGACATTCGGATATTGTCACATGACGACAGACATCGTTGTCTGACTCAATAACGAGGATCTGCTGCCTAAAATATCTCAGAAAATGAACCATGTGAGGGCGCATTACTGGAAAACCAGCGTTGGTTTGACACTTTACTGCAGTTCACCGTGATGAACCTCAGGTGGGTTCTTAAACACGGCATTTTTGCATATATAATCACCATTGTGATATATGTAATCACCATTGTGATTTATATAATCACCATTGTGATTTATATAATCACCATTGTGATATATGTAATCACCATTGTGATCTATATAATCACCATTGTGATATATGTAATCACCATTGTGATTTATATAATCACCATTGTGATCTATATAATCACCATTGTGATATATGTAACCACCGTTGTGATCTATATAATCACTATTGTGATATATGTAATCACCATTGTGATCTATATAATCACCATTGTGATATATGTAACCACCATTGTGATCTATATAATCACCATTGTGATATATGTAATCACCATTGTGATATATGTAATCACCATCGTGATCTATATAATCACTATTGTGATATATGTAATCACTATTGTGATATATGTAACCACCATTGTGATCTATATAATCACTATTGTGATATATGTAACCACCGTTGTGATAGAAATAATCACCATTGTGATATATGTAACCACCATTGTGATCTATATAATCACTATTGTGATATATGTAACCACCATTGTGATCTATATAATCACTATTGTGATATATGTAACCACCGTTGTGATAGAAATAATCACCATTGTGATTTATATATCACCATTGTGATCTATATAATCACCATTGTGATATATATAATCACCACTGTGATAGATGGAATCACCATTGTGATCTATATAATCACCACTGTGATCTATATAATCACTATTGTGATATATGTAATCACCATTGTGATATATAATCACCATTGTGATCTATATAATCACCATTGTGATATATGTAACCACCGTTGTGATCTATATAATCACCATTGTGATATATGTAACTACCATTGTGATATATGTAATCACCATTGTGATATATGTAATCACCATTGTGATCTATATAATCACTATTGTGATATATGTAATCACTATTGTGATATATGTAACCACCATTGTGATCTATATAATCACTATTGTGATATATGTAATCACCATTGTGATCTATATAATCACTATTGTGATATATGTAATCACTATTGTGATATATGTAACCACCATTGTGATCTATATAATCACTATTGTGATATATGTAACCACCGTTGTGATAGAAATAATCACAATTGTGATATATGTAACCACCATTGTGATCTATATAATCACTATTGTGATATATGTAACCACCATTGTGATCTATATAATCACTATTGTGATATATGTAACCACCGTTGTGATAGAAATAATCACCATTGTGATTTATATAATCACCATTGTGATCTATATAATCACCATTGTGATATATGGAATCACCATTGTGATCTATATAATCACCACTGTGATCTATATAATCACTATTGTGATATATGTAATCACCATTGTGATATATAATCACCATTGTGATCTATATAATCACTATTGTGATATATGTAACCACCGTTGTGATCTATATAATCACCATTGTGATATATGTAACCACCATTGTGATCTATATAATCACCATTGTGATATATGTAATCACCATTGTGATATATGTAATCACCATTGTGATCTATATAATCACTATTGTGATATATGTAATCACTATTGTGATATATGTAACCACCATTGTGATCTATATAATCACTATTGTGATATATGTAATCACCATTGTGATCTATATAATCACCATTGTGATATATGCAACCACCATTGTGATCTATATAATCACTATTGTGATATATGTAACCACCATTGTGATCTATATAATCACTATTGTGATATATGTAACCACCGTTGTGATAGAAATAATCACCATTGTGATAGAAATAATCACCATTGTGATGTAATCACCATTGTGATCTATATAATCACCATTGTGATATATATAATCACCACTGTGATATATGGAATCACCATTGTGATCTATATAATCACCACTGTGATCTATATAATCACTATTGTGATATATGTAATCACCATTGTGATACATAATCACCATTGTGATCTATATAATCACTATTGTGATATATGTAACCACCATTGTGATTTATATAATCACCATTGTGATCTATATAATCACCATTGTGATATATGTAACCACCGTTGTGATATATGTAATCACCATTGTGATCTATATAATCACCATTGTGATATATGTAATCACCATTGTGATCTATATAATCACCATGCTGATCTATATAGTCACCATTGTGATCTATATAGTCACCATTGTGATATATGTAATCACCATTGTGTAGAAGTCCCTGTGATTACTGCGACGATAACATTTTCGGTATTTCCCGGTGCTGGAGCCCGGCCACCTGTAGGGCCACGGGGCAGGATTTCTGCCGGCGCTCATGAGAAGTGCTCCATGCTGGCCGTCCAGATAATGTTCAGATGTACCTCGGAGGGGAAGAGACCAAAAATTCCTCTGCCAAAAAAAGTGCTGAGCGGTGCGTCTGACTTGGCCAACAGCAACTCCACGGCTTAGCGCTAAAACAACCGCCTCCACCTCGCCCTGACTTCTGGTCCTCCGACCGTGTGTACGAGCGCACGTGACGTAGTTCAACATGTGTGTGTGTGTGTGTGTGTGTGTTTGCCAAGCCTCTTCGTAAAAGATGAGAGGAAGGAAACGGACATAGGAAGAGAGCTGCACCCTTTTCCCCTCCATGTAGTCACCGTGTCTCCACCATCTTTTCCTCTGCAGCCACCGGCCGACCCGATGGACTGGGTTTCTGTTTGATAAACACAAGCTCTTGCCGATATCTACAGCTCCCACCCCACCTGAAGGAGTTCACAGTCCTGACGGAGGAGGAACTTCACACCTCTTTGACTCTCTACAAAAAGCCCTTCAAAGATGACCTCTGACCCATTCATAAAGGCACACATTTTTTTGCACTTTTACACACAAAGGCGCAGGAGCATACTTTTAAGCATGCAGGACGTGTGCAAACACACACAAACACACACAGACACACACAGACACACACATGGGCACATGCATACAGAGCCACAGAGGCCAGCCAATAAAGGGAGAAGCATGCGAGGTAAGGAGGTACCTGTGTGTACTTGCTCAGCCGTCTTTTAACGGCGTTTTCTACCACACGCGGCCTGGTGAGCATCTCGCCGAAGCATCTGCATCCATTTCAAACTTGTTTTTCCATCTGGAGTCTTTGTTTTTGTTTTTATTTTTATTGGACGTGTTCCTGAGGTAACGATGGTTTGGGGGCAACACAACCGTCCATCTTCCCTCGTTACTTATTCCTCAGCTTTAATGTGTAACCGCCGTGCGGGCAGCGGCGAGTTTGCTCGGCTTATCTTCCCGATACGGCTCCACATGCCGAGAGGCCTCCGCTAACGCGTTCAAGAAACAACGGATAAACGAGCGGGGAATAATTAACACGACAGTGCTTTTCCTCACGTGTTACTTAAAAAGAATATGTTAGGGCGTCCGGGTGGCGTGGCGGTCCAGTCCGCTGCCTACCGACACGGGGATCGCCGGTTCGAATCCCCGTGTTACCTCCGGCTTGGTCGGGCGTCCCTACAGACACCATTGGCCGTGTCTGCGGGCGGGAAGCCGGATGTGGGTATGTGTCCTGGTCGCTGCACTAGCGCCTCCTCTGGCCAGTTGGAGCGCCTGTTCGGGGGGGGGGGGAACTAGGGGGAATAGCGTGATCCTCCCTGGTGAAACTCCTCACTGTCAGGTGAAAAGAAGCGGCTGGCGACTCCACATGTATGGGAGGAGGCATGTGGTGGTCTGCAGCCCTCCCCTGCTCGGAAGAGGGGGTGGAGCAGCGACGGGGCAGCTCAGAAGAGTGGGGTAATTGGACAGGTACAATTGGGTAGAAAAGGAGGGGGGGGGAGAAAGATATGTTAATATCAAAGTGACCTGTTTTGATAACGGCATATATAAAGCATATGACCGGAGGGTGTGCTCAGCCTCCCTGGGAAAGTGGACTCTAGGGTTCTGGAAAGGAGGCTCCGACCGATTGTAGAATCTCACATCCAGGAGGAACGATACGGATTCCGTCCTGGCCGTGGAACAACAGAACAACTCTTTTGAGATGGCGGACACAGGCGGCTGACATGAGTTTCCTCCATAGGGGTCTGGGCTCAGCCTTAGAGATAGGCTGAGGAGCTCGCACATCTGCTGGGAGCTCGGAGTAGAGCCGCTGCTCCTGAACGTCAAAAGGAGGCAGTTGAGGTGGTTCGGGCATCTGGGTGTCTTCCTTTGGAGGTTTTCTGGGCACGTCCAACTGGGAGGACCCCCCCGGGGTAGACCCAGAACTCGCCGGAGCTGGCCTGGGAACGCCGTGGGATCCCCCAGGAGGAGCTGGAGGGCGTTGCTGGGGAGAGGGACGTCTGGAGTGCCCTACTTAGCTTGCTGCCACCGCCACCCGACCCCGGAGAAGTGGTTGATGATGAGATGAGAGATGAGATATATAATGTAAAATAACAGAAATAGTAAGAGTCAGATGGGGCTTTTGTGAAGATATTCAGCTTTCACTCTTTAGTATATTTCATGAGGAAGTGTAGTTTGTTTCTTACGGGTTACTCGCATGTAGTCGTTTTTGCAATGACGGCCACATGCAATTTTAGCGCCGTATCAACGAGTTTGTCCCATGCTGTAATATAATTCACATGCTGCTTTAATGCCTGCTGTGACATTAACACACTTGGACTTTAGCCTGACACTGTGATTTGATTTGAGCCACATTGTCCAATTAATCACTACTTTAATTCATGTCATGAACAGAACCAGGTATAAAAGGTGACAAGATGAGGTAAATGGACCGTGCAAAAGACTTCTGGGTGACTGGACCTTTCGGTTTCATTTAGCCAGGGTAGCAGTCCCTAGAAGCAGCTAGATTGACATGGCGACTCAACCTGCAGGACATAGAGAGAGGAACTCTGATTCATTTAACATTTTAAAAACAAATCCATATAATTAGAAGAACTAGCTGACCTATGACTACACGATGCTATACTTCACTCTAAAGTAGAAAAGTGTAAAATAGTGACATAATATTGACATGGTGATGTGAGTCTAGTTACCTTCTGGGAATTTGGTTCTGGTAATATGGTGACATAACTTTAATGTTGTCACTACCTGGTCTTAAAGGATGCATTACAGTAAAGGGAGACAGTTTTGTGAATGTACACAACTGTTTCAGTGAAATGAACAACGAGTAGGGGTGTAATGTGTAACGGTACACAGAAATCACGGTTTGGTGCGTAACTTCGTTTTGAAGTCACGGTTCGGTGCGTTTTCGGTACAGCGGGGGGAAAGAAACAAAACATAAAATGGCTTCTTTTCTTATTAACCCCAAGTTTACTGAACAAACTAGGGTATGGCTCGGCCTTTCTTTTGTTTTGTTTTTTGGAATTTTCCCCCTTTTTCTCCCCAATTGTATCCGGCCAATGACCCCACTCTTCCGAGCCGTCCCGGTCTCTGCTCCACCCCCTCTGCCGATCCGGGGAGGCTGCAGACTACCACATGCCTCCTCCCATACATGTGAAGTCACCAGCCGCTTCTTTCACCTGACAGTGAGGAGTTTCACCAGGGGGACGTAGCACGTGGGAGGATCACAATACTACCCCCCCGTCCCCCCCCCAACCAGAGGAGGCGCTAGTGCAGCGACCAGGACACATACCCACATCCGGCTTCCCACCCGCAGACACGGCCAATTGTGTCTGTAGGGACGCCCGACCAGGCCGGAGGTAACACGGGGATTCAAACCAGCGATCCCTGTGTTGGTAGGCAATGGAATAGACCACTACGCTACTCCGACACCCTGATTCTGTCTTTCTTAAATAAAAAAAAAAGCATGTCTGCTGAAATCTACTAATATAAAAGTAAAATTGACTTATAAGTAAACCAAAATAAATACTTTCTCAAATAAAAAAATATATAATGAAATTAACATCCATTAAGTGCAGCATTTAGAAAATCAACTGTACTGTACTTGTATTCACACTAGCAGCGTTCAACTTCACATTAGGACCGTGCAACATTAATTTTCATCTCATCTCATCTTCAGCCGCTTCTCCGGGGTCGGGTCGCGGGGGCAGCAAGCTAAGTAGGGCACTCCAGACGTCCCTCTCCCCAGCAATGCCCTCCAGCTCCTCCTGGGGGATCCCAAGGCGTTCCGAAACCAGACTGGACATGTAGTCCCTCCGGTGAGTTCTGGGTCTACCCCGGGGTCTCCTCCCAGTTGGACGTGCCTGGGAAACCTCCAAAGGAAGGTGCCCATGAGGCATCCTAATCAGATGCCTGAACCACCTCAACTGGCTCCTTTCGATGTGAGGGAGCAGCAGCTCTACTCAAAGTTCCCTCCGGATGTCCGAGCTCCTCACCCTATCTCTAAGGCTGAGCCTAGACACCCTACGGAGGAAACTCATTTCAGCACCTTGTATCCACGATCTCACCCTTTCGGTCACTACTCAAAGCTCATCACCATAGGTGAGGGTTGAAACGAAGACTGACTGGTAAATTGAGAGCTTTCCCTTCCGGCTCAGCTTCCTCTTCACCACAACGGTCTGGTACAACGTCCACATTACTGCTGATGCTGCACCAATCCACCTGTCAATCTCCCGCTCCATCCTACCCTCACTCGTGAACAAGACCCCGAGATACTTGAACTCCTTCACTTGAGGCAACAACTCATCCCCAACCCGGAGGGAGCAAGCCACCATTTTCCGGTAGAGAACCATGGCCTCAGACGTGGAGGTGCTAACTCTCATCCCGGCCATTTCACACTCAGCTGCAAACCGCCCCAGTTCGCGCTGGAGGTCACGTTCTGATGAAGCCAACAAAACCACATCATCTGAGAAGAGCAGAGATGCAATTCTGAGGTTCCCAAAAAGGACGCACTCCTCACCTTGTCTGTACCTTGAGATCCTGTCCATGAATATCACAAACAGAATGGGAGACAAGGGACAACCTTGGCGGAGTCCCACACCCACCAAAAACATGTTTGACTTTGTGCTGAGAATGCGGACACAGCTCTCAGTCTGGTTATACAAGGACCGGATGGCTTGTGGCAACTGCCCCGGTACCCCCCCCCCCCCCCCCAGAGTGCCCTGGGGTAGACGGTCACAAGCCTTGTCCAAGTCCAAACATTAATAATCTCTGAGATAAATAAACAAGCACGAAACCATCCAGACCCATGGCGCACCTGCGGCGAGTTGCGAGCGCATCCCAGTGACGTCACTACTAAGCGTCCCTCTCAGGTCGCCCGCGAGTGAACGAGTGACCACAATTTGCGACTCACAGACCACGGCGGCAGCTCCGCGGGGGAAAAAAACACAATAGAATAAATATCCATTAATGTGCAGCAACTTAGAAAGTTCACTGAACCTGAGCTGTACTGGATCTTCAAGTTCCGGTTTGTCTGCGTTTGCCATAGCTACGAAGCGGCGCTGCGCTAACCGGCGAGCTCTCCGCGGGGCGCGTGCGTGAGTGCGCGTTTGCTTAGTGGGCTGGCTGGACGTACAACATCCGGCCCTCTGCGGAAGTTGTTGGGCGGGAAACACCGAGTTTTAAATTAAGTTCCGCACACACAAATGTCCCACATGTGCAGCGGTTCAGTACACATGCCAACCGAACTTAGAGACCCATACCGAACACTTTCGGTACGAATACCATTACACCCCCTACAGTGCACCTGCTTGGTCATAATGCCACCATTCTTACTGATCCTTTATCAGCATTTTCTTGTGTGTGATTGATTATCTTATGAAAACACCGATCGCACCCTCAACTTATCAATACTGTCACAGCCTCTCGCCCTTGACACCTGCTACACCAGCTGGCATCTGCTACACCAGCTGACACCTGCTACACCAGCTGACACCTGCTACACCAGCTGACACCTGCTACACCAGCTGACACCTGCTACACCAGCTGACACCTGCTACGCCAGCTGACACCTGCTACACCAGCTGACACCTGCTGACCCCCCCCCTTCACCCCGGCAATCGCCCTCACCCTTAAAAGGCCTCCACTATGGACCAGTCTTCGCTGGAACGTCGCCATTCATGGACTTCTGCCTGCCTGCCTACCTGCCACAGAGCCACCTCCTGCTCTACCCCCGAGATCGGTCACTTCAATAAAGACTGGATTCTTCCCTTACCAGATAGCCCAAGCCGAACACGGGACACTAACAAATCAAATGGGAAATGGATATATGAGCCGGTCATCCTCTCTCCATACCTTCGGATCTGCTGATTAAAGTGAAAACATTCAAAGCGGGACGGGTCATTTTTAGTGCACATCCCATTACAACAGTTTACCAACACTCAGCCAAACAGAAGGCCACAAATGGAGCCTGAGTCACCGGAATGTGTCTCTGTGATTTGGGAAAATTTACCCAAAACTGATCATGACGGCATGTCTTTAAACAAGGAAAAGCAGATGCATGCAATATCAATTCTTTTTTTTTTTTACCTGGGTAAATATTGAAGCAATGAATAATATTAAATAAAGTAATATTTGCAAGGTGTTAAAGAACCAAAACATGGATTGTCAATCAATGTCATGAAGAAGCTGACTGATGCAGAGGAAGAGGTGGGCACGCAGCGTGCCCACCTCTTCCTCTGCATCAGTCAGCTTCACGCTTAGACAAAAATAAGTTCAGTTCACTTTTAGTACACCTCCTGTCCAACTAAAAATAAGCAAAGTGTACTTTTATTTTAATGTTGTTGTACTTGAACTGAGAATAAATTGAGAGTAGAACTGAAGTGAGAACAGAATACTAAAGCTTTGCATGTATTTTCAGATTTATCGAATAAATTCTTGGGAGTACACATTTTGTATTTGTGTATAGCTATCAGTCCCAACAGCCGCCTATACAGGTACACTAACAAGTATGCTAAATACACTTATACTTACTTCTATCTACTAAACACTGGGCCAATTGGATCCCAAAGCGTATCGTAACAGTATATTATAAGTACATTCTCGGTTCCCCAAAGTTAATTTCCTTTAAATACTTAAGTGTACTTTGGAAAATATACTTAAAGTGCACCATTTGTTTTCTGTAATGAGAAATTAAGGATTTCTCAGGAAAGGGTGTTTAAAACATTCCAAGGCCAAGGTCGAGCGTGGGCGAAAGACAGCAAACTGCTCGTTAACTGATTAGGCCACAAGTAAATGGGGGGGGGGGGAGGTTTTTATACATTTCATTTTGTTTAATAACCCCCCTGAACAATGTGCACCACATTCAATAAAAGCTTAAGCGAAAACATCCCACTCCATCCCCTTAGCTGAGCGGAAGGGTTCGGGGCAGGGAGTCGGGTCTGTAAACTGATCCAGAGACACCTAAAAACCCGTCAGGCTGGTTCTAATTAACATCGCGCGGTGATTACAGAACAGAGATGCTCGCCCCGTGCGACCCCGATGGCAAACTACGTTACTAGACGGGGAGCGATAAAGAAAAAAATCTTTTATATGAGCGAAAAGAGGCCGTCTCGTTTCCCTTTCTGTTGGAGTACTTGAAAGCGGAAGGCAGGAAAAAAAATCCGAGGCCTCTTCTTTGACTACTGACGCTTGTGTATTGGTTTTACATTCCTCCCCCCCCCCCCCCCCCGATGTAAAACTAATGATAATCTCTCGTATGTCAGGTCTGCACACAGACTCGCGGCCCTCGCGTGCGTGTTTCCTTTCACCCTTGCAGGGCAGATAATGCCGTCAGGTCGGTGCCTCGACAATGGGGTCAGCCTATTGTGTCGTCTCTGAAGGATATGGAGGGAGGGAGGGGCCCGCAAGGAAGCCGGCTCCTTAAAGTAAATAAAACACTCCAAGTTCACATGGCTCACATTGGGGGGTGGGGGGGGAGGGACACTCCTGGATCTCTGACTTATCGACTCTCGTGTTCACCGAGGGCGAACGAGATGAAATGGCCCGGCGCTCGCTTTGTTTGCTCGGGCTCTTTCGTGCTACCGAGTCACCATGCAAACAGTTACACATAAACTTGAAAGAGGAGCTTGTTTTTTTTCTTCCGCGTTTTCTGCCGTCAGCAAGCGGTTGCGTTGGCTCAGGGTTTCCATTTGTGCTTCATACCAAAATGTAAAAAAAAAGCAAAACTTTTTATCATCAGGACCAGTTGGCAAAGTTGCACAAACGCTGTGAGAAAGAAGGCGTTGATCTGCTAGCGCACAAGAAAAAAAAGCACTTCTGAACAAAGACAAACAACTCATGGCATACAACCAGTCCACACACTGTGAAAAGTAAACGAGAGAACGTCATTCTGGCGCTGGACTCCGGGCTCTGAGGGGTTAAACATTAACGAGGGGGGGGGGGTCAGGGGTCAGCGGCTCGGGCTGCCTTGGCATGCTGGGGAAGAGCCATCTCTCTCCCCGCCGGACGAGATCAAACGGACAACCTGCAGTTCTGCCATCCCCGGCTTTCCCCCCTTTTCTTTGCTTTTCTCTAATGGTTTCTGCGTCACGGTTTCCTGTGCCCAAGAAAAACCCAACGAAAACCGTTTGTCCACCGGGCAGCTTCACCCAGGCCTTACTGCTGTGCTGCGAGGCCCACCGCCCCCGAGACAACTTTACAAACAAGGGGCTTATCAGACCATTGCTGTTGGGCAATATCCAAGATATTATTATCACAACAATCACAAGAGGAATTTTAGGGAGATATATATGCAACCTATTTTTCTGGACTTGCCTGTTAGTGACTTTAAGTTCCCGTTATAAGCTGTCGCCACAGTATACGCCTTGAGCTCTTATTTTGAAGGCTGAAGAGAGAGCGGAAGTGCTGTACGCGGCGTTGTTGCTTGTGGAGCTCTGTTGGGGGAAGAATCCAAATCAAGCGGTCCTCGTGCGAAAGCGGAAGAAAAATAACCGGTTACATATATCACGATCTCTTCTTACATTAGCCAAAAGGCCACGTCTAAGAAACCAACCGAGCTTCACCGCGTCGACCTGCTTGGCAGTATAACGTCAAACCGAAGCCACCTGTGATGTGACAAGCCCTCAAATATTCCCAACTCCATTTTCTCGTTGTCCTTATGTTTGATGACGAAGCTGTGCATCACTACATGACGATATCCGCATGTCACCCGATGCAGTGTGACTGCAAGACAAGAAACGACGGATGATGCCGAGTTAGTGCCCGGCCTTACCCAAGACAAACGTTTATGTAAGCACAGGGTCACCGGGGGACTCGAGCCCCGGCGGTGGACGTTCACCTGGCATCCGGCCGCGTCTTGGCAGCCTTCATACATGTTTATCTGATGAGAGGTCTTATGATGGGGTAATTTGATTTGGATCGGGCTAATGACCGACAACCAACGTGACATTACCGAGCAGGCCGTTGCTGATGCCGACTACGTGTAAATCCGGAAGATTCTGCGAAGGTACGCTTTGATACGCACGTACTGCTACAGCCACATGCGTGCTCTGTCGGCAGTCAGAGCTCCTCGGTGTAAAACCACTGGAAGTACTAGTTCCACAACACTATAATTACATTTCAAACGCAGGGCTAAACAAGCTTTTCAGTACTTATACTTGCCGACGCTCTCCTCACAAAGCCGGAGTAAGATAAGCACTACACCATGTACAGATTTCAAACCATCCTGACACACAAACTGGTTAATCTTGTGGGGACTATGTCAGGACACACTGCCATAGCATGAGATAATAAAACAAGGACGATGATGTCCTTACCTGCAACCCATACCCATCTCGGTCATAGCAATGGTCAATATAGGATTTTAGGAAGTACACAGTGTTAGTGTGGCTTTATCTGGCACTTACACATACACATATATACCACACTCTTACACATACTTGTGTGCGGTACTTACTGTATACATATCAGCATCTAACCCCAGCGGAAAAAGATGTCTGGCCACATTGTAATGTACATTTCACTGCGACCAAACTGCTTCTCTTGGATATTGTGTTGCTGTTCAACTTCCAACATTCAACCCCAGTTGACGCAAGCAGTCCATGCAAACATGGGCGATGCTAATTATCTGGAAAACTAACTACTACTGAACGACCCTGTCCTCTCGAATACCTGTCTGCATGTACACTGCTGTCGTCATACAGTACTTCATGATGTTTTCACATGTACATGTACGCTGCTGTAGTCGTACAGTACTGCATGATGTTTTCACATGTACATGTACGCTGCTGTAGTCGTACAGTACTGCATGATGTTTTCACATGTACATGTACACTGCTGTAGTTGTGCAGTACTGCATGATGTTTTCACATGTACGCCGCTGTACTTGTGCAGTACTGCATGATGTTTTCACATGTACACTGCTGTAGTTGTACAGTACTGCATGATGTTTTCACATGTACACTGCTGTAGGTGTACAGTACTGCATGATGTTTTCACATGCACACTGCTGTAGCTGTACAGTACTGCATGATGTTTTCACATGTACACTGCTGTAGTCGTACAGTACTGCATGATGTTTTCACATGTACACTGCTGTAGCTGTACAGTACTGCATGATTTTTTTACATGTACACTGCTGTAGTCGTACAGTACTGCATGATGTTTTCACATGTACACTGCTGTAGTCGTACAGTACTGCATGATGTTTTCACATGTACATGTACACTGCTGTAGTCGTACAGTACTGCATGATGTTTTCACATGTACGCTGCTGTAGCTGTGCAGTACTGCATGATGTTTTCACATGTACACTGCTGTAGTTGTACAGTACTGCATGATGTTTTCACATGTACGCTGCTGTAGTTGTACAGTACTGCATGATGTTTTCACATGCACGCTGCTGTAGTCGTGCAGTACTGCATGATGTTTTCACATGTACACTGCCGTAGTTGTACAGTACTGCATGATGTTTTCACATGTACACTGCTGTAGTGGTGCAGTACTGCATGATGTTTTCACATGTACACTGCCGTAGTTGTACAGTACTGCATGATGTTTTCACATGTACACTGCTGTAGTGGTGCAGTACTGCATGATGTTTTCACATGTACGCTGCTGTAGTTGTGCAGTACTGCATGATGTTTTCACATGTACATGTACACTGCCGTAGTTGTACAGTACTGCATGATGTTTTCACATGTACACTGCCGTAGTTGTACAGTACTGCATGATGTTTTCACATGTACACTGCTGTAGTTGTACAGTACTGCATGATGTTTTCACATGTACACTGCTGTAGTTGTGCAGTACTGCATGATGTTTCCCCAGTACGCCTCCAGAAAGCGTTACTACGAATGCTGAGCGTGTCACCTCGGACCCGTACGGGGCGACACTCGGCGTGGCGTACGGCTCGCCGCCGCGGCCCCGCAGGCTTAAGCCTTTGTTTATCAGCACGTTAAGCTTCACAAGCGGTTGACTGGTGTAATTATAGTGGGATTCACAGTTACAGCTTGGACATGTTCCCAAGTCTGCAAGAGACGCAGATGTCACAGTCGCACACACACACACACAAACTACTACCGCCTACTGCCCAAAGACCCAGACCTGCTGGACACAAACCCTCCAGATACCGTCTCAAATAGTCCACACCCGGCTCGAAGAGGACCCTCTTCTAATCCTCCTCGTCCGATACGCGGACCAGTCTCGCCAGCACTTCCTCTCTCACCGCCTTATGACGGCGAGGAGGCTGCTTCTTTTGTTTTGGGAAGAAAAAAGGGGTCCCGAGCACCAAGACGTGGCCCGGCGACCCGTCAAACGCCTCCCATGTGGAGAGAATAAGATAAACCCGGTTACCCCCCCTACTCATGACCTGGCTAGTGCGACCAGCTAATCCTGCAATCGCTATAGTTCACTACTGAGGGGGAGGGAGGAGGAGGGGGAGGGGGGGAGGGGGCTTTTTATTTTACTTTTGTATTTGCTTAAGCTGGTTTGCACCGTTAATATGCAATATGTTATATCCGTCTAATATCTGTTTGGCATTAAGCATCTGTTGCTGTTTAGTACTGTGTTGTTTTTCTTTAATGTTGTCACGTGTTGTGCTGAGAAAGACAAAACAACTACAGCCTAGTTTGACAACATAGCTCCACCTGGTAGTCATGAACCTGACCGTTTCATTTTTGTCTGGTGTCTGACACAACCCTGACACAACAACATGATGTCACCGTCCATCCATCCATTATCTGAACCGCTTATCCTGCTCTCAGGGTCGCGGGCAGGCTGGAGCCGATCCCAGCAGTCCTTGGGCGGCAGGCGGGGAGACACCCTGGACAGGCCGCCGGGCCGTCACACAGGGCAACAGACTACTAAGCATGTCTCTCTGCAAAATGAGAGACAAATAGTGACATTCTCGCACTTGATTTAGCTCGATTTAAACCCCTCCCCAAACAAATGAATAACTCGTTCTTACTGCGTTTCCTTTTCTAGGCTGTTTCATCGCAGCATCCAGAGGAGCGTTTAGCTCCTCTTTGGCTCCGGCGGTTCACTTTTTCAAGGTGGCGAAAACAGGCTTTGGAGATTAGGCTCGAGTGTCTTCATGAACTTCAGCTGGCCCCGAATCCAGCTGCCCGTATCAGTACCAGAACTCCTTCCACCTTCCATAGATCACATCACTCCTGTTCTTCAGCACCTCCTCTGGCTCCCTGTTAAACACCGTACCGACTTCAAGACCCTGCTCCTCCTCACCTTTAAGGCCCTTAATAACCTAGCTCCTTCATATCTTCCTGAACTCCTTCATATCCACACGCCCTCCCGCACTCTCACATCCTCTTCTGCTCTCCAACTCACTACACCATCGGGCTCGCTGGACTACCATGGGGTCTAGAGCCTTCAGTCATCCTGCCCCCCCCCCCCACCTATGGAGCTCTCTCCCACAAGACATCACAACACTGACTCTCTTTCAACCTTCACATCCCATCTCAAAACGCACCTTTTCAGACTGGCACGTTCAGTCTGATCCACGCTGCACTGGGGTTTGTGCAGATGATGATTTTATACTGTTATACTACACTGTTGTGTTAACTCCTTATTGTCTACCCTGCTTTGTTTTGATTTTATACTGTTATACTACACTGTTGTGTTAACTCCTTATTGTCTACCCTGCTTTGTTTTGATTTTATGCTGTCTGATACAGTGCTGTTTGTCTTTACTGTCTTCTGTAAGGTGTCCTTGGGTGCTCTGAAAGGAGCCCACAAATAAAATGTATTATTATTATTACACTTTCTGGGGCGGCACGGTGGTGCAGTGGTTAGCGCTGTCGCCTCATAGCAAGAAGGTCCTGGGTTCGAGCCCCGGGGTAGTCCAACCTTGGGGGCCGTCCCGGGTCGTCCTCTGTGTGGAATTTGCATGTTCTCTCCGTGTCTGTGTGGGTTTCCTCCAGGGGCTCCGGTTTCCTCCCACAGTCCAAAGACATATAGGTCAGGTGAATCAGCCGGACTACATTGTCCCTAGGTATGAATGTGTGTGTGTGTGTGTGTGTGGGCCTTGTGGTGGCCTGGCGGCCTGTCCAGGGTGTCTCCCCGCCTGCCGCCCAGTGACTGCCGGGATAGGCTCCAGCATCCCCGCGGCCCTGAGGGCAGGATATGCGGTTCGGATAATGGATGGATGGATTACACTTTCTGCCTTTAAAGTGGGACGAGGTAGACCACAATGTGGTGTGTGAACTGCTCAGATCTGCATCAGAGACAAACATAAGCATCCCCAACAGTCCAGCATCCCTCCCAGCTGTTCCAGACTCGACTGTTTTTGCTTAAGGACAGTTTCCTTTTTTTTTTTTTTTTTTTGGAATGCCATGTCATATAAGTTAGCGTCATACAGACAAAAACTTGACCGATCGACTGAATATTAAGAAGCTTACAACTTCTGCACAGTGTTCTCACCGGGCGTCCTCACTGCTGACAGTAAGACCGGGGGGTCGGGAAACAAGACGCGTGAACACGACCTGCTCAGGTGAATTCCTGTGACGCGTTTGTCCAGGGGGGCTTCTGCATGACTCCATCAGTCAGGAACGCCATACTTCATAAGAACGCCATACTTCATAAGAATGCCATACTTCATAAGAACACCATACTTCATAAGAACGCCATACTTCATAAGAACGCCATACTTCATCAGAATGCCATACTTCATAAGAACGCCATACTTTATAAGAACGCCATACTTCATAAGAACGCCATACTTCATAAGAACGCCATACTTCATGAGAACGCCATACTTCATGAGAACGCCATACTTTATAAGAACGCCATACTTCATAAGAACGCAATACTTCATCAGAATGCCATACTTCATGAGAATGCCATACTTTATAAGAACGCCATACTTCATAAGAAAGCCATACTTCATAAGAATGCCATACTTCATAAGAACGCCATACTTCATAAGAACACCATACTTCATAAGAAAGCCATACTTTATAAGAATGCCATACTTTATGAGAATGCCATACTTTATAAGAACGCCATACTTCATAAGAAAGCCATACTTTATAAGAACGCCATACTTCATAAGAACGCCATACTTCATAAGAATGCCATACTTCATAAGAATCCCATACTTCATAAGAATGCCATACTTTATAAGAACGCCATACTTCATAAGTTTGCCATACTTCATGAGAACGCCATACTTTATAAGAACGCCATACTTTATAAGAATGCCATACTTCATAAGAATGCCATACTTCATAAGAAAGCCATACTTCATAAGAACGCCATACTTCATAAGAACGCCATACTTCATAAGAACGCCATACTTCATAAGAATCCCATACTTCATAAGAATGCCATACTTTATAAGAATGCCATACTTTATAAGAATGCCATACTTCATGAGAATGCCATACTTTATAAGAACGCCATACTTCATAAGAAAGCCATACTTCATAAGAACACCATACTTCATGAGAATGCCATACTTCATAAGAACACCATACTTCATAAGAACACCATACTTCATAAGAATGCCATACTTCATAAGAACGCCATACTTCATAAGAAAGCCATACTTCATAAGAACACCATACTCCATAAGAACACCATACTTCATTAGAAAGCCATACTTTATAAGAACACCATACTTCATAAGAAAGCCATACTTTATAAGAACACCATACTTCATTAGAAAGCCATACTCCATAAGAACACCATACTTCATTAGAAAGCCATACTTTATAAGAACACCATACTTCATAAGAAAGCCATACTTTATAAGAACACCATACTTCATTAGAAAGCCATACTTCATAAGAACACCATACTCCATAAGAACACCATACTCCATAAGAACACCATACTTCATAAGAAAGCCATACTTCATAAGAACGCCATACTTCATAAGAACACCATACTTCATAAGAACGCCATACTTTATAAGAACACCATACTTCATAAGAAAGCCATACTTCATAAGAACACCATACTCCATAAGAACACCATACTCCATAAGAACACCATACTTCATAAGAAAGCCATACTTCATAAGAACGCCATACTTCATAAGAACACCATACTTCATAAGAACACCATACTTTATAAGAACGCCATACTTTATAAGAACACCATACTTCATAAGAAAGCCATACTTCATAAGAACACCATACTTCATTAGAAAGCCATACTTCATAAGAAAGCCATACTTCATAAGAACGCCATACTTCATAAGAACACCATACTTTATAAGAACACCATACTTCATTAGAAAGCCATACTCCATAAGAACACCATACTCCATAAGAACACCATACTCCATAAGAACACCATACTCCATAAGAACACCATACTTCATAAGAACACCATACTTCATAAGAATGCCATACTTCATAACAGGGAAATAGAGTGGAAGAGCAGCAGTACTGAAAAAAGGGAGGTAAAGGGGGGAGACGGGCTGTTGTTGCGCCGGACACCGCTTGACTAGCGAGGTGAAGGTGGGACCCCGTCCCTCCTCGCTGTACCGGGACCCCCGTCCCCCTCCTCGCTGTACCGGGACCCCCGTCCCTCCTCCTCGCTGTACCGGGACCCCCGTCCCTCCTCACTGTACCGGGACCCCCGTCCCTCCTCGCTGTACCGGGACCGCCGTCCCTCCTCGCTGTACCGGGACCCCCGTCCCTCCTCCCCGCTGTACCGGGACCGCCGTCCCCCTCCTCGCTGTACCGGGACCGCCGTCCCCCTCCCCGCTGTACCGGGACCCCCGTCCCTCCTCCCCGCTGTACCGGCACAGCCTCTTATTTTAACAAGCCAACGAGGAAAAACAGACCGCTTCGTAATGAGCGGCGGCGGAACCGGGACGGACCTGGACGAGGTCTACATGTAAGCTAGCGAGCGGGTACTTACCGAGCGGCTCGAGCGCCGCTTCTTAGATCCGCGTGAAAACATCGAGTCCACGGACCGGTACACAACGCCGAGCGAGCGGAAGCGTGTGGGACTCGCTCAGAAGCGGACTCCGGAGTTCACATGGAGCCACGACAAGTTCCCATCGCCCCACGACAGCCCGCTGCGGTACACCTCTTACGGCTTGGTTCCGTCGTCCTGTTCCGCGGGTTAACTTTCCCTCCCCCCCTCCAACTCCCCCTCCCCGCCCCTTACACCCCCCCCCGTCCGCCCCCCGTGGACTTTTTACGCACAGCCGGAGTCAGCGGGAGCTCGGCCCACTTCCAGATACGTCATCACGCCTCACCTACCACGCGACGTGCGGACTTGCTGTACCTGCCGCGTGCAGACGCCTCTAACCCGGGTCCTCCGAGATCCGGTTTCGCAAAGAAGCTCAAACACAAAGGCCTGAAGACGCATCTCACCTGGAGAAACACCACGCGCCGGAGAAACCAGCTGCCGGGTGCTCCTCCGGGAGACTCCTCACACACACGGCGGCTCTTCCTCACCAGCTGATCCTCCACAACTCTTCTTCTTCTTCTTCTTCTTCTTTTGTGTCCCCCTTTCCTTCTTTACTTTTCTATGTTCCTTCTTTACCTATCTATTTTCCTTCTTTACTTATCTATTTTCCTTCTTTACTTATCTATGTTCCTTCTTTACTTTTCTATTTTCCTTCTTTACTTTTTTATTTTCCTTCTTTACTTATCTATGTTCCTTCTTTACTTATCTATGTTCCTTCTTTCCTTATATATTTTCCTTCTTTACTTTTCTATTTTCCTTCTTTACTTATCTATGTTCCTTCTTTCCTTATCTATGTTCCTTCTTTCCTTATATATTTTCCTTCTTTACTTTTCTATTTTCCTTCTTTACTTTTCTATTTTCCTTCTTTACTTTTCTATTTTCCTTCTTTACTTTTCTATTTTCCTTCTTTACTTTTCTATTTTCATTCTTTACTTATCTATGTTCCTTCTTTACTTATCTATGTTCCTTCTTTACTTTTCTATTTTCCTTCTTTACTTATCTATGTTCCTTCTTTACTTATCTATGTTCATTCTTTACTTTTCTATTTTCCTTCTTTACTTTTCTATTTTCCTTCTTTACTTTTCTATTTTCCTTCTTTACTTTTCTATTTTCCTTCTTTACTTATCTATGTTCCTTCTTTACTTTTCTATTTTCCTTCTTTACTTTTCTATTTTCCTTCTTTACTTATCTATGTTCATTCTTTACTTTTCTATTTTCCTTCTTTACTTTTCTATTTTCCTTCTTTACTTATCTATGTTCATTCTTTACTTTTCTATTTTCCTTCTTTACTTATCTATGTTCCTTCTTTACTTTTCTATTTTCCTTCTTTCCTTATATATTTTCCTTCTTTACTTTTCTATTTTCCTTCTTGACTTTTCTATTTTCCTTCTTGACTTTTCTATTTTCCTTCTTGACTTTTCTATTTTCCTTCTTGACTTTTCAATGTTCCTTCTTTACTTTTCTATTTTCCTTCTTGACTTTTCTATTTTCCTTCTTTACTTTTCTATGTTCCTTCTTTACCTATCTATTTTCCTTCTTTACCTATCTATTTTCCTTCTTTACTTTTCTATTTTCCTTCTTTACTTTTTTATTTTCCTTCTTTACTTATCTATGTTCCTTCTTTACTTTTCTATTTTCCTTCTTTACTTATCTATTTTCCTTCTTTACTTATCTATGTTCCTTCTTTACTTATCTATTTTCCTTCTTTACTTATCTATGTTCCTTCTTTACTTTTCTATTTTCCTTCTTTACTTATCTATGTTCCTTCTTTACTTTTCTATTTTCCTTCTTTACTTTTCTATTTTCCCTCTTGACTTTTCTATTTTCCTTCTTGACTTTTCTATTTTCCTTCTTTACTTATCTATGTTCCTTCTTTACTTATCTATGTTCCTTCTTTACTTTTCTATTTTCCTTCTTTACTTATCTATGTTCCTTCTTTACTTTTCTATGTTCCTTCTTTACTTTTCTATTTTCCTTCTTTACTTTTCTATGTTCCTTCTTTACTTTTTTATTTTCCTTCTTTACTTATCTATGTTCCTTCTTTACTTTTCTATTTTCCTTCTTTACTTATCTATTTTCCTTCTTTACTTATCTATGTTCCTTCTTTACTTTTCTATTTTCCTTCTTTACTTATCTATGTTCCTTCTTTACTTTTCTATTTTCCTTCTTTACTTTTTTATTTTCCTTCTTTACTTATCTATGTTCCTTCTTTACTTTTCTATTTTCATTCTTTACTTTTCTATTTTCCTTCTTTACTTTTCTATTTTCCTTCTTTACTTATCTATGTTCCTTCTTTACTTTTCTATTTTCCTTCTTTACTTATCTATTTTCCTTCTTTACTTATCTATGTTCCTTCTTTACTTTTCTATTTTCCTTCTTTACTTTTCTATTTTCCTTCTTTACTTTTCTATTTTCCTTCTTTACTTATCTATTTTCCTTCTTTACTTTTTTATTTTCCTTCTTTACTTATCTATGTTCCTTCTTTACTTTTCTATTTTCCTTCTTTACTTTTCTATTTTCCTTCTTTACTTATCTATGTTCCTTCTTTACTTATCTATGTTCCTTCTTGACTTTTCTATTTTCCTTCTTTACTTATCTATGTTCTTTCTTTACTTTTCTATGTTCCTTCTTTACTTTTCTATTTTCCTTCTTTACTTATCTATTTCCTTCTTTACTTATCTATGTTCCTTCTTGACTTTTCTATTTTCCTTCTTTACTTTTCTATGTTCCTTCTTTACTTTTCTATTTTCCTTCTTTACTTATCTATTTCCTTCTTTACTTATCTATGTTCCTTCTTTACTTTTCTATTTTCCTTCTTTACTTATCTATGTTCCTTCTTTACTTTTCTATTTTCCTTCTTTACTTTTCTATTTTCCTTCTTTACTTATCTATTTTCCTTCTTTACTTATCTATGTTCATTCTTTACTTTTCTATTTTCCTTCTTTACTTTTCTATTTTCCTTCTTTACTTATCTATGTTCCTTCTTTACTTTTCTATTTTCCTTCTTTACTTTTCTATTTTCCTTCTTTACTTATCTATGTTCCTTCTTTACTTATCTATGTTCCTTCTTTACTTATCTATGTTCCGTCTTGACTTTTATATTTTCCTTCTTTACTTATCTATGTTCCTTCTTTCCTTATATATTTTCCTTCTTTACTTTTCTATGTTCCTCCTTTCCTTATCTATGTTCCTTCTTTCCTTATATATTTTCCTTCTTTACTTTTCTATTTTCCTTCTTTACTTTTCTATTTTCCTTCTTTACTTATCTATGTTCCTTCTTTACTTTTTTATGTTCCTTCTTTACTTTTCTATTTTCCTTCTTTACTTATCTATTTTCCTTCTTTACTTTTCTATTTTCCTTCTTTACTTATCTATTTTCCTTCTTTACTTATCTATGTTCATTCTTTACTTTTCTATTTTCCTTCTTTACTTTTCTATTTTCCTTCTTTACTTTTCTATTTTCCTTCTTTACTTATCTATGTTCCTTCTTTACTTATCTATGTTCCTTCTTTACTTATCTATTTTCCTTCTTTACTTATCTATGTTCCTTCTTGACTTTTATATTTTCCTTCTTTACTTATCTATGTTCCTTCTTTCCTTATATATTTTCCTTCTTTACTTTTCTATTTTCCTTCTTTACTTATCTATGCTCCTTCTTTCCTTATCTATGTTCCTTCTTTTCTTATATATTTTCCTTCTTTACTTTTCTATTTTCCTTCTTTACTTTTCTATGTTCCTTCTTTACATTTCTATTTTCCTTCTTTACTTATCTATTTTCCTTCTTTACTTATCTATTTCCTTCTTTACTTATCTATTTCCTTCTTTACTTAATCTATTCCCTTTATTCCTTCTATTGTCTGCTGTTGTGCATGGTGTTATAGTGAGGCTGTAATTACCAGGTGTGGATGTTTTGACTCTCCCCCGGGCTGAGCCTCTGACATTGTATTGTTGCGGCGTAAAAAACAAATGTACATGACAAAAAAATGAAGAAGAAGAAAAAACCCTCTACCAGGTTCGGACCCACGCGACGTGTGCGCCGTTTTAAATCGTCCACAGCCGCTCCGCTGCACAATGTTCCGGGAGGGGGGGGAGAGGGAGAGGGGGAGGGGTTATTTGGGCCGTGGGAGGAGCCACCAACTTTACAGTAGCGCGTCTGCACCCCCCCCGAAATCCTCTTTTATTCCAGATGAGCCGTCTTGACGTTGTGTCTGTGTGTGTGTCTGTTGGGGCGGTGCAGGGTGACGACTGCACCCACACGCGTGCATGGGTGCATGCGTGCGTGCGTGCGTGCATGGGTGCGTGGCGCTCGCGCGGCGCAGCAACACGCAGCAACATCGGGGATTAATTTCAGCGCGGGCGGTGTGACCCCAAACAAAGGATCAGCGTCTCTCTTTAAACAGACGGCTAGATCACGAGACCGTGAGGCCGCCTGGTTCAGTGGAAGTGGAGCGGGGAGGTTGCGCGTGCCACCCACGACACTCCTAAAATGATTGACGCTTACTGCGTTGTTACATTACGAACGACTCCCCAGAGAGTCCCAGAGTATTCAGAAGAAGAAGAAGAAGAAGGGGAGGAGGAGCAGCAGTGAGAAGAGCGTGAGGCGGCGTCTGAGGACCAGTGATAATGGACGGCGATCTGCTGCCCTCTTGTGGGCATGGTGGAAAACGAGCTCCTGGAAGCTGAAATAAACCTCACCACAAACCAGGATATGGGGCCCTGCGTGTCTTGCCAGATAGGCAGGTCAGTTCCTCATCAACAGCCAAGTGAGGCAATCAGATCAGTGGGTGAGACAGAGAACAATCCCCCCAAAGCTAAAATAGCCTGTGCAACGCCAATCAGATCTTACTGCAGAGAGACGACGCTGGAAAACGCTGCTTAATGTCGTGAAGAGCAGCAAGACGAACAAGAAAAAGGCTCCACAACAATTCATTTATTATAATAACAATGGCTTTTATTTCCCAAACCGTTCTCTGAAACTTGAAACGCAATGAGCCGCACACATTCAAAAGCGCGTAAGACATAAAAACGCCGGAACCACATTTAATTTGGACAAATGATTACAAATTAGGCCGGAAGGCAAATTATACAGGAAGAACAATACTGCGCTGAACGTTTTGCAAATCCTTTGACGCCATCCGCAGTTTCCCTTGAATCAACATTTCTGCCATGTTGTCACAAAAACACGTCACACAATTTAAAGGCACTGACCACAGAGGGGTTTTTTTGGACTATATATAATATTCTGCCTCGCACATTTGTCAGAAATAAAAAGGCCAACATGCAGGTCCTGAGAAACAACATATATATATATATATAAAATAACAAAGCAGAGGGTGGTGGTGTGATGCAAACGCTCTCCTAAAAGCAGGACGCAGGCTGACGGATGCGGTTAACAGGCGTCTGCGTTGGCAGAGCGCGGCTGAAGCTCTGCCGAGTACCGCGAGGGGAAACGGGAGGCCGAGGTCACTTCGAGCACACGTACGAACCAAGTATGGACAGGGCGGCGATTAGATTCATCGCCGAGCGACATTGTGAGAACAAATCAAACACATCTGCGGTTAATTCTGACCGACGACAAGCCGCCGTGTCACACTCGACACAGTATAAAGACCGGTGTTACGGTGTCAGGGAGGAAACTAGTTGGGGGAAAAAAACACACACGCACGCTCTTGTGATCTTTACACAAATATGCACGATAAAATATTAACGAGTGCAGTTAATGTGCTGAATATTTAGTAAGCCCCCATCCACATTACCTGTTAAACCTAAAGCGAACACCACGTCTCCGCCGTGCGAGTCGGGGAGAGTCACTACTGCTGCTACAGTCCACCAGGTCTGCAGGTGGACTGTAGATCTGGACTAAGCTAACCGGTACGGCACCGATGACAGACCGCTTCGTGTAGCACCGGTCAACGCTGTGCAACCTTCCCTTTTACATGGACCCAAACTTCTGAGTGAGCTGATCTGTTTTGAGGAGAATCCCTCGTGTGTGTGTGTGTGTGTGTGTGTGTGTGTGTGTGGCACAATGCTGTCCGACATATGTAGCACATATTTTGCACAAACTGAATCCCCCGCCTCTTTCTGCTTCGTTGGTTGTGTCATCCATCCTCTTCTTTGGCATGGACCTAAAAAACAAACAAAAAAACAAAAACAAAAAAAAAAACCTCCCCTCCATTTGGACCAAAGTACCGGCTGATGTGTAAGCTCTTCAGTTTCGTATCCACCTTGTTGTCCGCACTCGGGTCCCGTCCGTCACCGCTGTCTCCTGTCCTGTGTGAACGTCCTCTTGTTTGTTCTTCCGTCGGGTGCTTGACAAAGTGGTCGGTGTCTTCGGCGTGTTCAGACTCTGTCATCTGTCGACCGCACAAGCACGGGAGATAAACACGTTACATGTCCTGCACTGCACTGTGACTGTACGACACTGCCATACGGGGTGCGTGGGTGGTACAAAACTACTGTTGTTAATACACACACACACACACACACACACACACATATATATATATACACAAACATGCATTTTGGAGGACAAAGTATCATGGGTTCTGTTCAGACTGCACCTCAAATCTGACGTAATTCAATTTCTTTCCTTAAACGTGATACAGATCAAACTGTTTACACAAAGCATTGTGGACACACACACACACACACACACACACACACAAAAACAACATATGGAATCATATCTTTTCAATTCTGATTTGGGCCACTTTATTAGATTAGTTTCGAATCTGATCTGCCGCAACGTGACCCAGATGTGAAAAGGCAAACCCAAAATAAAATGAACCCATTTGGATTGTAAGTCCCTCTTTCTGGCTCAGCTCACTGCCCTCATCACTGCATTAACCGGCTTCCTGAATATCTCAGCGGCTTGACCGGATGTAATGATGGAAGTCAGGGTAAAGACAACGAGGTTGTCTACTCAGGGTTCCCCTCTTTTCAGGAAATCCTTTTCCAGGACTTTTCAAGGACCCTTTCCGGGACTTCTGCTTGGACAGCTGTTGCTGGCATATTATTCAGTATTAACTATCAGCAGAAGTCTCGGCATCCCAGCGGACTGAACAACACCGCCCGAACTTCACACGCTGACGTGACATCTCAGCAGGGAACGACACGGATGAAAACGTCATCTCAGCTAAAGAGCATGTTAAAAATAAGTCATGTCAGCGGGTAAAAGTACAACTTTATATCCCGGCTTGACAATTTTACATGCTCTTCGTGCTATTTCCAATACATCTGGTCAATTTCATAATTTTCAAGGGTTTTTTTTTTTCTTTACATGACTGGAAAACTAATCTATAATTGTCCAGGTTTTCCAGGATGCGTGGGAGCCCTGCTGGGTGGGATCAAACTGGGATCAAATCTGTCCAGAGAGATAACTACTTGTATATCCAAGCTGAGCTCTAAGCCACATGCTGCAGAACTGTTGGTATCATGTGATCATGTGGCTGTTGTTGTTTGGATGGATGCAGAAGTTGTTTCAGGATGGAGGACCTTTTTTTCCCTCCTCTTTTTCTGCCCAACTGCACTTGGCCAATTACCCTATTTTTCCGAACCGTCCCGGTCTCTGCTCCACTCCCTCTGCCGATCCGGGGAGAGCTGCAGACTACCGCAATCATGCCTCCTCCCATACATGTGGAGTCACCAGCCGCTTCTTTTCACCTGACAGAGGAGTTTCACCAGGGGGAGGTAGCGTGTGGGAGGATCATGCTATTCCCCCCCGACCAACCAGAGGAGGCGCTAGTGCAGCGACCAGGACACATACCCACATCTGGCTTCCCACCCACAGACACGGCCAATTGTGTCTGTAGGGATGCCCGACCAAGCCGGAGGTAACACAGGGATTCGAACCGACGATCCCCGTGTTGATAAGCAACGGAATAGACCGCTATGCTACCTGGACACCTCCGGACCTTTTGCACCGATATCAGATAATGGTCCCTTTCAATAAAGAACATCCACCCATCCATTATCTAAACCGCTTATCTTGCTCTCAGGGTCGCAGGGATGCTGGAGCCTATCCCAGCAGTTATTGGGCGGCAGGCGGGGAGACACCCTGGACAGGCCGCCAGGCCATCACAGGGCCAACACACACACACACACACACACACACACAAACACATATTCACACCTAGGGACAATCTAGTACGGCCGATTCACCTGACCTACATGTCTTTGGACTGTGGGAGGAAACCGGACCACCCAGAGGAAACCCACGCAGACACATGCAAACTCCCCACAGAGGAAAACCCGGGGCGACCCCCAAGGTTGGACTACCCCGGGGCTCGAACCCAGGACCTTCTTGCTGCGAGACAACAGCGCTAACCACTGTGCCACCTACGAATGTGAAGATGAATGTGAACCGTGAGATGAAAAAGTCGGATGTGAGAGAAACCAAGATAGCACTGAGCATTTGGGCCTGCAGGGTGAACGTGTGTTAGCTGCAGATACAAACTGGTTCTTCTTCTCACCAGAGGCAGCTGCTGCGTGATGCCTGGTACTCTTGATCTGCAGATAGATAGTGTAGGTGTCGTAGGCAAACACGATACCAGCAATCAAACCGAAGACCTGAGAGGAGAAAGGAAACTGTGGTTAAAAAAAGAAAAAAGCAGCGAAGAACGCTGTTGCTTCTGGTACCATGTGTCCGTTCGACTGCAGCAGATTAAAACCGGGGAGGAAGGAAGGTGAAATATGAACTAGGATGACCGTATCGCTCAGTGGCTAAGAGCATTTCCTTTGCCGGGGCATGGGTTTACACTAAACATATGGCTGCATAACCCCCCGGAATTGAGCTTCCACAACACGACTGAAGGAGACACTCATGGTAAGCAGTTGATGGTTGCAAAATCCAAGGCATGTAACTTCTGCATCAGCAGTTTGAGTATTACCGTTTTCTATTATTATCTTTTTTGTTTTGTTGTGATGCAGAATTAGAGTTGAATCACGAAAGGCTGAACTGACCCCGCCTGTGATGATAGCGCCATCTCTGCTCCTATCAATCACACAGATCAGCGACGTGATGATGTAGAGCAGGGCACCGATAACTGCACGGAAAAGATCCTGCGGATAAAGAGGAAGTCAAAATACTTGTCTGTGGTGTCACAGCAATGGTCAACTATGTGCACATACGTGTATGTTTTCATGAATGCGTGTGTGTTTGTACTGGATGTGTTGTCATACTGTAAGGCAGCAAATGTACTCACACTCCAGACCCAGTTGACCACACTGAACTGCTTGTCCAGCTCCGCCGAAAAGACCCCGAAGAAAATTATGGCGAAGACCATTTCACAGATAGCCACGGCAGAGTAGCCTCCTTTCGGCGACGCAAGGTAGCAGATGAGGACGATGAAACTGAGGACCTGAGAGGGGTTGAAGCGAGGAGGGGGGCGAGACGGGGGAAACCGGGGTCAGATTTGTTGGCCAAGTGCATTTCCTCACACAAGGAATTTGTCTCAGTTTGGCTCACAGGGATCTAGATTAGACAATATGCAATGAACATGACACACAACAATAGTGGCAGCAAGTATTCATAAAGGTAAGAGGCATCTGGGTGGCGTAGCGGTCTATTCCATTGGCTATCAACACGGGGATCGCCAGTTCGAATCCCCGTGTTGCCTCTGGCTTGGTCGGGCGCCCCGACAGACACAATTGGCCGTGTCTGCAGGTGGGAAGCCAGATGTGGGTATGTGTCCTGGTCGCTGCACTAACGCCTCCTCTGGTCGGTCGGGGGCGTGTGTTCAGAGGGGGTGGGGGAACTGGAGGGGGGGAATAGCGTGATCCTCCCATGCACTAAATCCCCCTGGTGAAACTCCTCACTGTCAGGTGACAAGAAGTGGCTGGCGACTCCACATGTATCGGAGGAGGCATGTGGTAGTCTGCAGCCCTCCCCGGGTCGGCGGAGGGGGTGGAGCAGCAACCAGGACAGCTCGGAGGAGTGGGGCCAAGTACAATTGCGGAGAAAAAGGGGGGGAAATCCAAAAAAACATTTTTTTGGGGGAATACATGGATTTGGGAATGCTGTAAATAAACAAACACTTATGTACAGATAAACCATATTAAGCACAGTAAACTGAGGATATTAACTTACATGTATATACAGAGTACTGCACTAATATACTTACACAGAGTATTGCACTAATATACTAACAGAGTAATGTATAGAGAATGTTGCGCATGAATATCCATGAGAAACAGGTGTAACAGATAGTATACATGAGAAACAGATGATAGTCCATTATCTATGGGATGTATGTTGGGCTGAGTATGACTCCCTACAGAAGGCAAAAGGACCAGATAGCGTCCACAATGCAGTGGTGATGTGCCAAAATGTAAGTGGAGTGCTTTCAGTGACTAATTTGGGCCACTGCCACAACCCGAGACGACCAGATAGCATCGCAATTTTGAGGTCGGTGTCAGGCAACCTAGAAACATTAGTTCCTTATAATGGTTGTTATTGGACAGCCTCGAGGGAAAAGAAAAATCCCTGCTGCATATTATGAAATCCTTTGGGGACCGTCCAACTCTCTGCAGCGGCATCCAGTGAGTCACAGCACAGACTCGAAAACCCCGCTGCACCCAGTGGTTTGGGACCGAAATACATCTCTGACTCGCTTTTATCGTATGAACCCTCTAGAAGTCTCTCGAGTCATCCGAGACCGGTCTGCCAAGTATTCCCAGAGTTTAAAACAAACCCTGGTGAGGCGGCGGCTAGTTTTCATATCACACATAGCCGGAACAAACCTCCAGAAGGTCCGAGACTCGGCCCGAGTCGAACCGCCCTTTAAAGCTGGGCGAAAGACTTCTAAGTTCTCCTGAGTTCTGCAGCTTATCTAGGACCGCACTACTATCGCTTTGATGCTATTCTTAATCCTCAACTTTTTTACACTTCTTCATTTCTTTTTGTTCATCTTTTTCTCACCCGGTGCCCCCCCTACGCCTTGTGTGAAGCGATGTGAAAGGCCTCCGTGTATGAAATGTGCCACACAAATAAACTGGCCTTGCATTAGCTCGCCCGGTAAGCTAACAATCGGTCTCTACATTCCACTCCCCGGCTGAATTTAGCAGGTGGGGGGTGAATGCCTCGGTTAAAACGGGGTGCAGGGTAGCCACAAGTAACCCGAGAGAGCTCTCGGAGTTTCAGCGTATGCTAAACAGGGTTTGGGAGTGGATAAATAAATAAATAAATAAATAAATAAATAAATAAAAGCTCCGCTTGAGCTCAGCTTTAAAGTCGTGTCAAAACAAGACGGTTTCCCCTGTAAGACGCTCAGTGGAAACCTTACTAGAGAACTTTGTGATTTTTATTTTACTGTAGGAAAATAACATTTACACCGGAGTGAAACCGGGGTGAGACCCTTTTCAAAAGTGAACTGGCAAAGAAATACACAGCAGGGAATAAATAGATAAATAAATATATAAAGCAGTGTTTGACAGGAATGCATGTAAAAATAGCATTCAGTTTAGGCTGTCAGTCTGTCATCACACTGATAACGTTGTAGATTTAAGGTGGGCCCCCCCCCCCATCAAAAACTAAATGTTCCATGCTGTGGGGGGGGGGGGCAAGGGGGCATTCCCCTCAGTCGGTTCCACTGAAAAGCTGCCAATGCGGAGGAATCATACATTCAAACAGCCCACATCTCAAAACCCAGAGTCGGCCTGATGTCAATCCCTCCATTGTGGATGCTGGGAGGTTGTGTGGGCGGCGGCCTTCGAGCGGCGTGCACGTACATGGCCGCCGTTCAAGCGCCACCATTTTCCATCTGCGTCAACCTCGCAGAGGCCTCCCAGGGACAGCCTCAACAGGAAGACAGAAAGGACAAAGACACTTGGCCCGTTTTCGTAACAAACAAATGATCACAAACGTTTCATATTGAATCTTGATTTGACGATGATGATGATGATGATGATGATGATGATGACGACGCCTTGAATGTGATACTCATGTTTACATCCAAATGAAATTTACTCTCTGCATTTCACCCACCCTAGTTGTGTAGCTAGGAGCAGTGGGCAGCCGCCGTGCAGCACCCGGGGACCAACTCCAGTTATTTCTTCCCATTGCCTTGCTCAGGGGCACAGGCAGGAGTATTAACCCTAACATGCACGTCTGTTTTGATGGTGGGAGGAAACCCACGCAGACACGGGGAGAACATGCAAACCCCACACAGAAAGGACCCGGGACGGCCGGGGGTCTGAACCCAGGACCTTCTTGCTGTGAGGCCACGGCGCTGACCACCGGGCCACCGTGCTCCAGAACCGACTCCTGAACTAGCGGGTCTTTACACCACACCTGCAGACTTCGTATGCTGTTGTTATGTGTCGTTGCAAGGAGCAACGCGCTTTTTAAAAAACCCGAATCCTCAAGTTCGGCGGTCGACTGACAAACGAGGCCTCCCACCCTCGGTAACCGACTCTCGGTTAACAAGGAAGGAGGCACCGTTCGTCAGTCAACGTGGTCTATAAGAAGCACACATGGTGTAACCGACGACACAGCGGCCTTACGTGTACATGTACCGTGATCCTCCCCCCCCCGCCCCCCGAACCTGACACACATGCACAGATGCGTCCGGCGGTTCGTGCGTTCTTTCCGGAGCCCGGCACAGACCGACTCTGAGCCCCCCCCGAACAAAGAGGCTCTATTCGGGTGTCAGCCGGCTGCTCTGAGGGGCAGCCGGCTGCAGAGAAACACCCCGCCAACACAAGAGCCATTCACAAGAGCGAGAGAAAAAAAGAAAAGAGGGGTCAGAAGATGTTGACGCCTTGATGTCACGCCTCAGCAGTGGCGCTGTTCTGTTTGTACGGGGCGGCTTCGG
>NC_079212.1:5176495-5243995 GCF_029633865.1 Lampris incognitus | reverse complement strand
CATATATCTGAAAGTTACTGAATACATATTCTGTTTTGTTACATATATCTGAAAGTTACTGAATACATATTCTGTTGTTACATATATCTGAAAGTTACTGAATACATATTCTGTGTTGTTGCATATATCTGAAAGTTACTGAATACATATTCTGTTTTGTTACATATATCTGAAAGTTACTGAATACATATTCTGTGTTGTTACATATATCTGAAAGTTACTGAATACATATTCTGTGTTGTTACATATATCTGAAAGTTACTGAATACATATTCTGTGTTGTTACATATATCTGAAAGTTACTGAATACATATTCTGTGTTGCTACATATATCTGAAAGTTACTGAATACATATTCTGTTTTGTTACATATATCTGAAAGTTACTGAACACATATTCTGTTTTCTTACATATATCTGAAAGTTACTGAATACATATTCTGTTTTGTTACATATATCTGAAAGTTACTGAATACATATTCTGTGTTGTTACATATATCTGAAAGTTACTGAATTCATATTCTGTGTTGTTACATATATCTGAAAGTTACTGAATACATATTCTGTGTTGTTACATATATCTGAAAGTTACTGAATACATATTCTGTTTTGTTAACTATATCTAAGTTATAACTGAAAGCTCTTATTTTTGCCCCAAAGAGTGAATAAATGCTATAACGCAATTTAAAATGCAGTTTCTACTGTTTCTATCAAATTGCAACCCCCCTCCCCCAAGATCAGGTGGAGGGGTCCTCAGGGTAGATCAAAAATACGCAGGGGGTCCAGGACCCCAGAAAGGTGGAGAACCACTGGGGTAGATCCCCTGTGCTCATCGTGATAACGGCTCCCATGCTGCACGGCGAGGACGCCACGAGGCGGAAGTCTCGTGACAAGATGGAAGAAAACCCCCTGTTCGGTTCTTCTGAAACTACGCAGAACGGACGGGTAAAGCACCCGGACCTTGATTACTTGCGTCTTTATTCGCTTAGACTTAGCCAACGTGCGATATCTTGAGTTTGACTTTAATGATGAGGCTGTCCAGGACGCATATTAACAGTTTATAACGTAAACCGCCACATGGCGAAACGCTCCCATAACGACAACTGTCTCTTCTTCTACGTTTTAACTCTGCACTGACGTGTAACAGGAAAGTAGTGCCTGTTACTTCGGGTCACACCTCCGCGTGTGGTGTGGAGTGGTACTGCAGGTAAGTATTTTAACAGGATATACGTCACTTGTTTTTTTATTTTTGTATTTATTCCCTCTGTTTTTGTATGTTTTTGGGGAAATGTTGGATGTTTTTGTGTTGCACTGCTGTGGACTGGGGGAACTTTGTGTATGCAAGTACATATAAGAAATGACAATAAATTGTTCCCGATTCCGAAACAGACTGCGCGCGCGTTACGATGAGCTCTAGCCAACGTAACGCTTGTAGTGTGTCACACTCAAATTGGTCCCCCGGAACAGCAAACTAGGAAAAACAATTCTACTGTTACACCCCCTCCCCCCTTCGGGTAAAGTCCCTTACTGGTGTAACGTGCATGGACACGTTGGTCCTTGACTAACGGGTCGGACCCTTTAGTCCACCGGTTAACGTTGTCGCTTGCGGTGTGGGAGCCACGGGTTCGCGTCCCGGCTGTGGCGACGGCCTCCCAGACTGCCCCCCGAATTCGCTACATTGGTGTCAGAAGTCGGATGGACTTCTCTAGACAGCAAACCTTGGCCGAAGGGCGTAACCCACAGTTGGCCGGTGGAGCTCAGAGGTCTCCGAGAGCTCAGAGGTCTGCTCTCTCTGCCAGATGGGAGCAGCGCAGTGCGGCCTCAGGAAGGGGGAGACCTGTGCCCCCCACCCCTGAGTGAGGTAGACGCGCTGGGTAGTGTCGGAGGGGCGGAGTCCTGAGGAAATTTCCGAGCAAGCCCAATGAAGAGCCCCTGCGGCGCCCTGCCCCGACCCTGCAATGAGAAACAGCCAGCCCTTCAAGCCACGGGGAAGCCACCAGAAGCAAGTTGGACATGATCCGTGGAGAGAGAGAACCACCAGCGGCGGCCATCAGGAGCAAGTTGGGCACGATCGGAGAGTGTGCCACCAGGGGGAAGCACCAGCAGCAAGCTGGACATGATCTACAGAGAGGGAGGGAGCTTCAACCCAAGTTACTCACTGCCCCATCTGCCTCTGCTGGAGAGTTGAACACACCCTGCAGATGTGGTTCCAGTACTAGACTCACCAACTCTACCGACCCATGGCAACAAACAAGAGGACATGAGGCCATCCTGCCCCAGTCCCCTCCCTGCCTTTCACATTCCAACCCCTGGCCAAGCCCAAACACTCCCTCGGGGAAGCTGGGGCGCTGCGACGGGACCTCCAGCTGGGAGGGATTCCTTGCTCAGTTCAACCTGATTGCTAGGGTGATGAGAGGGGCAGAAAACCAGCAAGTAGTCAACCTAGCAGCAGCCCTGGAGGGAGAAGCAAGGCGGGTACTCCTGGAAAGATATCACAGGGGGCGCTAACCACTGCCCTGGGTCGCCGGTTTGGCAACGCTCAATCACTGATTAGCCTCCGGGATCAACTCCGTTCAAGACAGAGACACGGCCAGGAGAAGTTGGGTACCCTGGTGGCTGACATTCAACGCCTGGTGAGCCGTGGGTATCCTGATATGCCCCCACCTGCCATCCAATGCCTGGCCCTGGACTCCTTCCTACGGGCTCTACAGCCACCTCGCCTCAGGCAACAAGTGCGGCTGGCAAAGCCACTCACCACTGAAGAGGCGCTGCATAGGGCAGAGGAGGTGGAGGCCATCGTGGCGGAAAAAAGGAGCGGCCCCAACACTGCACCATCATGTGCGGGCACTACAGGAAAGTGAGGAGGAGCCACGCACATCCGTCCTGGCAGCACGAAGAGCCGAGACCAATACGACCTTGTGTCTGTTACGACTGGCTTGGCTTACGGTCATGAAAAGCTTGCTGGTTAACTCTGCAAGGTTGGCTGAGAACTCCATTATTTGACCACGTCACACTATTAACACATCACTTATTCTCAGCGATCAGTATTATTTTTAAACGAAAAACCCGTATGCTTAACATAACCGGATATGAATTTCCATAGCACAGCAAATGAAATCCTCTTTTCAGAAGTACCATGTGACTTAAGTTATAAATACAGATACGCACAACCAAACTGCATATATACATCCCACTTTCTTTTTTAGAGGGAAAAAGTTGCACAGCCTCGGGTGGAGATTCTGATCACGTGACAGGAAGTGGCAGAGGCTCAGCACAGCTCCGCCTGTGTGACTCACGCAGGTTGGTTTAGAGTATTGCGCTCTGGGGACAAGCTGACGGGGCACGGGGGTGTGGGTCTGATATAACGCCGTGTGTGTGCTCAAGTCCGGTCCTGCCTCTGTCGGTGCGTCGCATGAGGAGTTTCAAAAAGGAAAAAGAAGAAGAAAAAAAACCTCTCAGAAGTCATTTAGTACAGGATCGGGAACGTCGCTGTTGGGTTTTGCTGCCTTGCAGATCTCGTACAGAAGGAGCCGGAAGGAGCTGGTGCGGCGAGGTGCGTGGCGGGTCAGCGGGCGAGACTCTGCCTCCATGTTGGGGTGAATGAGTGGCATTAGAGACAACTTATCATGGGCCTTTGTAGTCTGATTCTTGATACCCGGACGGTGGGCATGGTAAGAACACAACAACAACGATCAAATGGGAAGATTATCCTTTCCCACCAGATTAGAACAGGGAAGGACTTGTCTTCCTGTTTAGTTCCCCAAATCCTCTCCCCGCACTTAGGGAACTATTTGAAATATGTGCCGCCAGTAATGACCCCCACAGCCTTCTTCCGCCTCACGTCATCCCGAGTCAAAGACCGGACAGCAAACCGCCCGCCCCGAGTGAACCTGCCCTTAAAAGTCAAGCCAAACATGGGGCGTTGAGGCAGAGCCGCTCATGCACTTTGGGACGGAGCCGTACATATAGACTGGACTTTCCATTACCTTTGAAAAACACTTAACTAAGATCTCAGAGCCTACCCGGATAGCAAAACTGCTGTGGCCCGGACCCGTCCCACACCCGACACTTCATCCGGCCCACATACCGCGTGGAGTGATGGCACTTGGGCGGTCTGCTCCCGTTTACCAGATCTGGGCCAGAACCAAGCCATAGCAATGCTGCATGTGCCACATATTTGCCAAAGGTGGTCCATATTTGTTTTGTGATATCTGGGCCATATTCACCATTTACCACACGGGCCACTTCAGGGTCACATCCAGATCACATGTTGCCCAGAGCACCGCATGGTTGCCAAAAAAAGGCCCACATGGCATATTTGGGCCATATTTGATAATATACGTACATGTGGGCCACTTCAGGCTCACGTCCATTTTGTCAGGGCCCGAAGAAGGCCACCAGTGCCGCATCACTGCCTGAAGTGGCCCACATCCGGCTGCTAATGAGATAAATAACATGCACGCCAACTCACAAACACCATCCGACATAAAGTGTTGTACTCTTCTCTTTTTTTTCTAGACATGGATCACGTAGATGAAGAGGACTTGGTAGTCTTGGCATTTGGTATGCCGCTATGTATATATATATATTTATACTACTATGGCTTGTGTAGCACTATAATACTGTGGCGCTAGACAGGCACGATGAGAACCACATTTTAAAAGTACCACACCTTCTCTGAAAGTGAAATGAAGGATTTATATTCTGTCCCTTCTATACGCAGGAGGACTGCAGAATATATTATTCCTACCCAGCTGAGTAACACGTTTATTTAATTTCAACACCTGCGTTCACAATACACCCACTTAGCCGTGCGCTCTCTCTACAACAATTTAGGTTAGTGTAGCATTGTTCCTGTTGTTACATTGAGGTCATAATGGCGACTGTATTTAGAGAACAGATTGCTGTGAAGTGTAAATATTCAAACTTGTGGATATTGAAATTCAAATAAAAAGGCCTCACACAGATAGCACCTAATCAGGAAGAGGGCTGTACCAAGTTGATAACCAACCACTGATCATGAGTGAAATGACTGTTCTGAGGGCGTCCGGGTGGCGTGGCGGTTTATTCCGTGGCCTACCAACACGGGGATCGCTGGTTCAAATCCCCGTGTTACCTCCGACTTGGTCGGGCGTCCCTACAGACACAATTGGCTGTGTCTGTAGGTGGGAAGCCGGATGTGGGTATGTGTCCTGGTCGCTGCACTAGCGCCTCCTCTGCTCGGTCGGGGCGCCTGTTCAGGGGGGAGGGGGAACTTGGGGGAGTAGCGTGATCCTCCCACGCGCTACATCCCCCTGGTGAAACTCCTCACTGTCAGGTGAAAAGAAGCGACTGGCGACTCCACATGTACGGGAGGAGGCATGTGGTGGTCTGCAGCCCTCCCCGGCTCGGCGACCAGGACGGCTCGGAAGATTGGGGTACATGTGGGCCAGGTACAATCGGGGAGAAAAAGGGGGGGGGGGAATTAAAAAATCCTGCTTTGATATTTTTATTTCTAAATGTAATTTATTCTTATATTCTTGTTAACCATGGCCACATGTGTAAGGCACATGGGGAAAAACGTCATGAGCCTTGAACGTCATTTATGAGCCTATATATTACGAGGAATGTGATCTAGATTACATTTTCCTTTTTCCCCATCAATAGCCCGTAACCTCTTTCCACTAGCCCCGCACTTATTCATTGTATATGAACCCTACATGAACACGGCAGCTTCCAGTGCTCAAGTAGAAGAGATGGCTTAAGCCCTTGCACCCAGTTAGGCCTAACCCATGTGACCTCTCATACGCCCGTTTTAATGGCGAGCATGTGGCACTTTGGTGCCAAATGAGAAAACAGTCAGGCTTTAGCAACAGGTGCGAGCTTTTAACCCCATCCTCTTGACCCCCCCCCCCAACCTTAATGCCACATGGTTGTAATTCCATGGGGAGGCTGCGCCCACTTTATTCAAAAGTATTAGGACTGTGGAGAATCTATAATATGGGTACATGAATGAATAGGAAACAGGCTGTACCCCCTCAGCACAGTCTGGGTGCTGTCTCTTATCAAAGGTTTGTCTACCTCACGGTCGGCTAAGTCAACCCAATGTGAGTCCATGTTACCGAGCCTCTGTAGTGCCAGTATGTCTTCATCACATGTGTACAGCGCCATGTCTGATTGACATATGTCTCTGCACAGTGCAAGGCCCGGCTAACTGTGTCTGTTGATTTTAATGAACGGGCTCGAGAGAAAGGATGTCCTCTCTGAGGACAATACATTATCTCTCACTATGCACGTCATCCTTATCAGTCGTTGCACTGCAGCCGACACACTTTATGAATCCCACCCGGTTCAGACGTCACAGCAGCACGAGAGAGCTCCACAGGTGAGTTACAGGTGTAGAATAAACACACATATAGGAAAGAATAACACACATATAGGAAAGAATAACACACATATAGGAAAGAATAACACACAGCATACATATGGATAACGGTCACGCAAAGCTAGGGCAGCGGGGGGGGGCAGTATGGAAACAGCATTAACCACCACGCCTTGGAAAAAGAGAGAGGGAGAGGGAGAGAGAGAGGGGGGGGGAGAGGGAGAGAGGGAGAGAGAGAGAGGGAGAGGGGGAGAGACAGAGAGAGGGAGAGAGAGAGAGGGGGGGGAGAGAGAGAGGGGGAGAGAGAGAGAGGGAGAGAGGGAGAGAGAGGGGGGGGAGAGAGAGAAAGAGAGGGAGAGAGAGAGGGAGGGGGAGAGGGAGAGACGGAGAGGGAGAGAGAGGGGGAGAGAGGGGGAGAGAGAGAGGGAGAGGGAGAGAGAGGGGGAGAGAGGGAGAGGGGGAGAGAGGGGGAAAGAGAGAGAGAGAGAGAGGGAGAGAGGGGGAGAGAGAGAGAGGGAGAGGGACAGAGAGAGGGAGAGGAGGGGAGATGGAGAGAGAGGGAGAGAGGGAGAGAGGGGGGGAGAGGGGGAGAGGGGGGGAGAGAGAGAGAGGGGGGGAGAGAGAGAGAGATATAGCGGGGGGGTGGAGAGAGAGGGAGAGGGGGGGAGATGGAGAGAGAGGGAGAGAGGGGGGGGGAGAGGGTGAGAGAGAGGGGGGGGGAGAGGGGGCTGCACAGCAGCCACTCATGGCCAGGCTGCTGAATGAACGGGAGAGGGGCTGGATGGACTTACTATCTCTGCAGCGAGGACGGAGCCCTTCTGGGTCTTCAGGTAGGCTTTCAGCTTCTGCGGGTAACTGGGAGCAGGACCGCCCGTACCTGTGTCAGCCATGGTGGAACAGCCGATCTACCGCCGCACGTCTGGGGAAGAACACCTGAACTCTCTGCGATAAGCAAACTTTACACACGGTCGGTCCCCCCTCCCGGTAAACCAGCCGGCCCAGGTTCCGTCTTCCTTCCCCTCAAGAAGCAAACTTGTCCTCCGGTGTTTCAACTCGGAGTCGTTAATTCCTCTTTAAACGAGACCAACCAACTTTCCTGTTGAACCCCCGAAACACTTTCTCCTCTGAGAGCCGAACCCCGCCGTCTCCCACGTCCAAGGAGGCAGCGACTAAGAAGCGACGGCGGGGCGTTGGCTGGTCCCGCCCACGGGGGGGAGGGGGGGAAGGAGTGGGGGGGGGGCGTGCGTTTTGCGCCTGCGCTATGAGAGCGTTTAGGGGGGGGGGACGTGCGTTTTGCGCCTGCGCTATGAGAGCGGCTAGTGGGAGGGGGGGAGAAGGAGGGGGGGACGTGCGTTTTGCGCCTGCGCTATGAGAGCGGTTAGTGGGAGGGAGGGAGAAGGAGGGGGGGACGTGCGTTTTGCGCCTGCGCTATGAGAGCGGTTAGTGGGGGGGGGGGAGCGTATCTGCCAATCCCGCCGTTACGCTGAAGTTGCCAAACTAAACTCAAGGGGGAATTTCCGACCCGTGGCCGCGTTTGAGAGGAAACTCCGGCTCAGCGGCGCAACACACGTATGACTGTACGGAGTTGTTTGCTTTGGTAACGGCGTCGTCATGACGACCAGGCAGCGCCGCACAAACCCGCCCACAACAACTGCCGCGCCCTCTTACGCCACCTACAGCCGGACGGCGCAGTTACAGCGAGGTTGCGTCTGTCAACGGCCGTGCGACAGCAACATGTGTGTGTGTGTGTGTGTTTGTGTGGGCTGTACAATGCCTCTCTTCCACTGCGTGGTACCGGCTCGGCTCGGCTCGGCTCGGCTCGGCTCGGCTCGGCTCGGCTCGCTTTACGTGTTGGGGTGTGGCAGATAGTACCCCTCATGGGGAAGCCCCGCCCCCCGTCAGATAGTACCCCTCATGGGGGAAGCCCCGCCCCCCGCCCCCGCTGGTCACTGTGGGCGTGTGGACTAGTTTTTCCTCCCTTGTCTACCCGCGGCCCCCGCACCAGCGTTTTATTTAAAGAAATAAAAAAGCAGCAACTCTAAATGTGCGCTTCACATGGACAGTATGAGTGTATCTAAGGGATTCTGACAACACGTCATTTTCTTTACATAGGTTATCAGCTATGATACACGTTTCATAACACTCGCGTTGGCATTTCCTGGCTATCAACGCAGCTGTTCGATCCCTCTCTGACCAATCAGTGGTCAGATTTTATTTATATTTGTTTATATTTTATTTATATTTAAATATTTTATAAGATATTATTTAAATGCAAATAAATATAAATAAATATACACCAATTTATTTTTATTTATATTGTAAACTACTAATAAGACCCGTAGGGGCCAACGGGTCTGACCCTTTAGCCGAGAGGTTAGTGACGTCGCCTTGTGGTGCAGTACACCCCGTATCGAATCCCGCACCGGGCAACAAAATAACCGGTTACATTATCAGCTACAATACACGTCTCATAACACTCGCGTTGGCATTTCCTGGTTATCAACACAGCTGTTCGATTCCTCTCTGACCAATCAGTGGTCAGATTTTATTTATATTCAAATAAATGTTATTTATATTTGTTTATATTTTGTTTGTATTTTATCTATATTTAAATATTTTTATAAGATATTATTTAAATGCAAATAAATATACATCTATCTATTTTTATTTATCTATAGTGGTATTTTCATGTCACCTTTTAGTATCGGCTCAGCTCACTTGGAACCTCGACGGAGGTGGTACCAAAAAGAAAGTACCTGGTACCAGCTACCGTCCCTCACTTCTGCCCAATGGAAACCCCCCCCCCAAAAAAAGCGAGTAGAGTCGAGCCGGTGCCATGCAGTGGAAAAGTGTGATGTATTTTGTGCATCCTGGCCAGCAAAACGCTAAATTTGGCGCACATCTGCAGGGAGACTGGTCAGCACCATAAATGAGGGGAAAAGTGCGCCTTGGCTACAACTATAGAGGTGGAGCCGAGGGTGTTGACAGTGAAAGAAGGGTGCAAAATCAATCAGACTTTATTTGTATAGCACTTTTCATACAAACAAATGTAACACCAAGTGCTTCACACAAAAACAATAACCCCCCCCTCACAAAAAAGTACAGACAAATTCTATCAAAATACAGACAAATTTAAAACGGAGTTAGTAAAATAAATAAAAGTGCCATAAACACTGATTAATTAAAAGTAACAACAGTCACAGCACAATATTTGAAAATAGCAAAATATAACACACACACACACACACACACACAGAAAGAATTTAGCTGTAGGCTGATTTAAAAAGTAAGGGTTTTAACCTGTTTTGAAATGTGTCCAGTGTGGGGGCCTCTCTCAGGTCCTCAGGCAGGGCGTCCCTTCTACTTGGGGTGTAAATAGAAAGTGCAGCTTCCCTTGCTCTAGACTAGCACGCGGGATGGTTAAAACACACAAGTGGGCTTACTATAGTATACTCTAATCATTATACCACAGTATACTATAGTTATTGTACTAGTATACTAGTGCATCAAACGTGACCACATGTACGATGTATTTCATTGTAATTGTGTAGTGTATTTTGTAGTATTCTTACCATAATGTGATACTTTTAACCACAGGAACTGTTAGGCCTACGGTAAATTTACTTGTACAGAAATACGCTTGTATAGATCCTGGCCAATAAAAGGAAAATGAAAAAGAAGTTTGTCTTTGTGCAGTCAGTGTTCAGTCAGTGTTCATCTACCCGGGTAGTGTGATTGTGTTTTGCAAAGATCTTATCTGAGTAGAAGAGATGAGTGTGCCCCTTTCCTTGGAAACAGGATGGAGCAAAAGCACAGCAGTTTTTTTTTTTAAATTAAAATCTGTATCTCTACACTGTACAGTATACTTTTTTCTCTGCCTATGAAAATATGAATTCAATAACACCACACATAAAGCTGTGCAGATGAATTAACTCAATTGCAATAACACAATGCACAAAACTGTGTAGATGAACTAACGCAAAGTACCTTAGCATCTAGCTTTCAATACAACACAACATTAGTTGTTATGAAACCACCAAAACCACATCATCTGTATAGAGCAGATACGCAATTCTGAGGTTCCCAAAATGGACACACTCCTCACCTTGGCTGCGCCTTGAGATCCTGTCCATGAGTATCACAAACAGAATCGGAGACAACAGACAACCTTGGCGGAGTCCCACACCCACCGAAAACGTGTTGGACTTTGTGCCGGGAATACGGACACAGCTCTCACTTGGGTTATACAAGGACGGGATGGCTTGTAGCAACGGCCCCGGTACCCCATACTCCCGCAGAACTCCCCATTGAGTGCCTCGGGGTACAGGGTCATAAGCCTTCTCCAAGTCCACAAAACACTTGTAGACTGGCTGGTAAAGAGTTGGTCCGTTGTTCCACAGCCAGGACGGAATCCGCATTGTTCCTCCTGGATCCGAGGCTCGACAATCGGTCGGAGCCTCCTTTCTAGCACCCTAAAGTAGACTTTTCCAGGGAGGCTGAGCAGTGTGATGCCCCGATAATTGGAGCACGCCCTTCACTCCCCTTTTTTAAATATGGGAACCACCACCACAGTCTGCCACTCCACAGGTACTGTCCCCAACCTCCATGTGACACTGAAGAGGCGTGTCAACAAAGACAGCCCAACAATGTCCAGAGCCTTCAGCATCTCAGGGCGAATCTCATCCACACCCAGCGCCTTGCCACCAAGGAGCTTCTTAACTACCTCAGAGACCTTTTTCAGGAATGTGGGTGGAGCTTCCCCCGAGTCTTCAGACTCTACCTCCTCCACCGAGGACGTGTTAGTCGGGTTCAGGAGCTCCTCAAAGTGTTCTTTCCACCGCCCGACAACACCCCCAGTCCGGGTCAGCAGTTCCCCTCCCCAGCTGAACACAGCCTGAGTCAAGCCCTGCTTCCCCTTCCTGAGTCATTGGATGGTTTACCAGAAATTCCTTGAGTCCAACCGAAAGTCCTCCTCAATAGCCTCGCTGAACTCCTCCCACACCCAAGTTTTTGCTTCCGTGACCGCCGAAGCCACAGCCCTTCTGACCTCCTGGTACCTGTCTGCTGCTTCAAGAGACCCCTGGGCCAACCAAGCCCGAAAGGCCTCCTTCTTCAGCCTGACGGCTTCCCTCACCACCAGTTTCCACCAGCGGGTTCTTGGGTTGCCACTTCAACAGGCACCGATGACCAGGGATGGACACTCCGGCTTCAAAAAGTAAAAATCCGACCATGTATTTGTTCTAGCCATTCACTAAACAAGGTGACTTCACTCTACCTGGCTGAACAGTTGTGCTAATTAAATTCAGCTGGTGTAGTGTATGGGTGGAACAAGTACGTGGCAGGACTTTTACTTTCTGAAGCCGGGGTGTCCAAGTCTGCCGATGACCTTATGACCACAGCTCCTACCTGCCGCATCTGCAATAGAGGCTTTGAACATGGACCACTCAGACGCCATGTCCCCAGCCTTCCTCAGGATACACGAGAACTTCTTCCGGAGGTGGGAGTTGAAGACCTCACGGACAGGGGCCTCTGCCAGACGTTCCCAGTTCAACCTCACTACACGTTTGGGTTTGCCAGGTCTGTCCGGCAGCTTTCCCCGCCATCTGATCCAACTCACCACCAGGTAGTCATCAGTTGACAGCTCTGCTACTCTCTTCACCTGAGTGTCCAAAACATATGGCCGCAGATCTGATATGACCACAAAGTCTATCATCAATCTTTGGCCTAAGGTGTTCTGGTACCAAGTACACTTATGAACTACCCTATGTTCGAACATGGTGTTTGTTATGGCCAATCCATGACTCACACAGAAGTCCAATAACAAGGGACCGCTTGGATTCCGATCAGGGACACCGTTCCTCCCAATCATGCCCCTCCAAGTTTCTCCATCGTTGCCCACGTGAGCGTTGAAGTCCCCCAGCAGAACTATAGAGTCGCCGGGCAGAACATTATCCAGGACACCACCCAGAGACACAAAGAAGTCCGGATACTCCAAACTGTTATTTGGTGCATAAGCAGACACAACAGTCAGAGCCTTCCCCCCAGCAGCTCACAGTCGTATAGAGGCGACCCTCTCATTCCCCAGGGGAGAACTCCAACATGGCAGTGCTCAACCAAGGACTTGTGAGTATCCCCATATCCACTCAGCGCCTGTCACCTTGGCCAACTCCGCCTTTGCCTGCCACCCGGTCTGCATTGCACTCTACCCCAATGCTCATCCCCACGGGTGGTGGGTCCACAGGGTGGTTGGTGGGTCCATGTTGTTTTTTTGGGCTGGGCCCGACTGGGCCCTATGGGCCAAGGCCCGGCCACCAGACGCTTGCCGGCGAGCTCCCTTCCCAGGCGCTATGGGCCAAGGCCCAGCCACCAGACACTTGCCGGCGAGCTCCCTTCCCAGGTCTGACTCCAGGAGGGGGCCATGGTTTCCCTTTTCTGGGCGAGGTGCTATAGCTCTGCTGTTGTAAATTCATTGAGTTTCTTGGGAATCGCTCAGTCTGGCCCCTCCCTTGGGACCAATTTGCCTTGGGAGACCCCACCAGGAGCTATAGCCCCTGACAACACAGCTCGCAGGATCACCGGGACACCCAAACCCCTCCACTATGTTAAGATGGCGATTCTTGGAGGGGGTACCAATGTACACATTTGTTTTAATCACTTCTGAATCCGAACTGTGTTTTCAGATGGGTTAACAAACTTCTCCAAGAACGGCAAATCACAACATTCATTCATAAAGTTAAATCAGCTTTTAAAGGTATCCTGACATGTTGAAATATTTACCATTTATACTTTATTTACATCGTATGTGTAGAGACATTCAGATTCAGTTCAACATATTAAACAGGTGAAAAAAAGTAGAAGGGAAAATAATTCAACACACAACACAATTCCCACATCTAAACATTTTGTGTAAATAATGATTGACAAATTTCTGTTTTATGAATGTGACAGACTCAAAAGTATCTTCAGATATAACTGAGAATCGACTTAAATACAGGCAGAACACGCCATCCACCCCTTCCCATCCACCCCTGTTTGTCTGTGTTATGTTTATCTGTCGTCTTGTTTCACCCCATGTATTGTAAAGCGACTTTGAGTTTTAGAAAAGTGCTATATAAGATTGATTTATTATTATTATTAATATAGACATTGTATAACATGATTTACAACTTTTAAAAGGACAAATGACATACCAGATCAAATAATGGTTCATTACAGGAGAACATCTACACACTGAACATGAAAGGCAAGGACTTGTTTTTCAAAAACTGAAACTAACTAAAAAAATATAATGTTCCTTTTATAGTCTTCAAAACTTTTCATCTGCAACAATAGAAACGAAAGAAGATGTTCTCGTTGGAGTGACGAGATTAATAAAATACAAAACATACAATAACATACAAAATGAAAATACTCAACTATGTATTATTATGAAGCTCCTTTAGAAAAATAAAATGATTCTATTCTATTTTACTTTATTCTATTATAGGGATCATTTAAAAAGCTACAGGATTAAAAGTGACTTGTATAACTTTAATAACTTGGTTCTGCCTGCTTAAATAACTCATTGATTTCATTTTCCAAATAACACAAAGAGGTCTGACCCAATTACATGTGTGTGTGTGTGTGTGTGAGATCCTGTACAGAGTGATCTATCATGTCAGCGGGTGTGTTTGGGCAGGAGTGTGAGTGCTCCTCCGGGACACAGGAGGCGTCTCTACCTCCTCTATCTGACGCAGACACACTGACGAGTCAGGTGACCTGATCCTAAACCCAACATGGAGAGGTTCAGTGAATGTGGAGGTGAAGGTGTGGAGGTGTGTCAGTGTGTCAGAGGAGACTCTGTAGAAGGACAGAGTTCCAGCAGAGCAGTCCAGATACACTCCTACTCTGTCACAGCAGGAGGAGGAGATGCATAACTCTGTTCTTCTATTATTATGACAGGCTGTGTATTTATTACTATAACACAGCAGACTCCAGGACTTTTCATTACAGCCAAGAACAGAGTCAACGGCACCTCCTTGCCTTGTGATTCCTCTGTAAGTCACTCCTACATCAACCCTTCCTTTCCACTGCACCTCCATGTAACGGCGGTCGGTCAGACGCTCTCTACATAGAACCTGTTCCCAGTAGTCAAATCTGTCTGGATGATCAGCATACGACTGCTCCTCTATCACCTTAATCACCGTTCTGTTGTCCTCAGACAGAAGGAGCTCTCTGTGTGCTGTGTTTGGGTCCAGTGTGAGTTCGCAGGCATCTGATGGAGACAACAAAACACAATACAGCAGCGGTTGTTGAGCTAGTATTCCTGTTCTGTTTAGTTCCTTTTGATTTATTCACAGATTGGACCTCATTCATCAGTACGTCTACTCTTATCATTTCATGAATTACACTGCCGCTGAGGGCGTCCGGGTGGCGTGGCGGTCTGTTCCGTTGCCTACCAACACGGGGATCGCCGGCTCAAATCCCCGTGTTGCCTCCGGCTTGATCGGGCGTCCCCACAGACCCAATTGGCCGTGTCCGCGGGTGGGAAGCCGGATGTGAGTATGTGTCCTGGTCACTGCACCAGCACCTCCTCTGGTCGGGCGGGGGAACTGGGGGGAATGGCGTGATCCTCCCACGCGCTACGTCCCCCTGGTGAAACTCCTCACGGTCAGGTGAAAAGAAGCGGCTGGCGACTCCACATGTATGGGAGGAGGCATGTGGTAGTCTGCAGCCCTCCCCGGATCAGCAGAGGGGGTGGAGCAGAGACGGGGACGGCTTGTAAGAGTGGGGTAACTGGCCAGATACAATTGGGGAGAAAAAAGGGGGGGGGGGCTTGCCTGGAGCTGGGCCCGAGGAGGAAACACCGAGGGTGGTCTAACAGGACGCGGAAGCACGGCGGGCTAGGCCGACTGCTGGCCGTGCAGACCGGCAGTTCCGACAGTCGTCCTGGCTGACGTTGGTTCTCCGGACAGTGACATTTGTGTTTGACTGTGTTGCAAATTCACTGAATGGACTGTGTTGTTGACTGTTTTTGCTTTGCTCTCTCCGTTTCTGCGTGTTTTCGGCGGCGTGGTTTTGTTTTGGATATACGTTTTCTGTTTTCTGTGCTGCACCGCGGCGGGTTGGGAGAAACGAAATGTCGTCTCTTTTGTGTACACAAGCACACGATTGAGATGACAATAAACTGTTCCTGATTTTCACATATCGACGTCAGTATGAAGGAATCACACGGCCATTAGTGTTGAAGTTCCTTGATCAATGAGACCTAATGACTGTTAACGTCTCACCAGTGTGATGAAGACCCATCAGGTCAACCATCATCTTCATCCCCAGTAGGATGTGAATGAACAGATAGTCACACACTGCCGTGTGGACGCACTTTCCATCTGAACAGCTGAATGTGATCTGCTTTGTTCTCATGAATAAACTAAACACACACTTACACTTCCTCAGACCCGGCTTCAGCCAACACACGCCAGCATGGTCCAGCCTGGGGGTGGAGGAGAGACACAGTCACACCAGCACCTCCTCCATCTAATACACCTCCATCCAATATCAGCCCTGTCCACTGTTACAGAAGAACCAGTCTGATCCAGCATCAGAGTAGGAGGAGACATCCTCGTAGGAGACATGATGAGTGTGTGTCATCCAGCCGGTCCATACCTGAGAGAGTCCAGTCTCCAGTGTGGATCCTCCAGTCCAGCAGAGAGCAGCTTCCCTCCTGAGTCTCCTGGCTGGTTGTAGCTCAGGTCCAGCTCTCTCAGATGGGACGGGTTGGAGCTCAGAGCTGAGAGCAGAGAAGAAACACCTTCCTCTGTGACCAGACAGCCCGACAGCCTGAACACACACACACACACACACACACATGAACACACAACTTACTTTTAGCCGATGACGTCTTGGAGTGTTTAAAAAAAGAGTTCTGAGCCCCGTCTCGTGAGACACGTTCAACATAATCAGGGTTCCTGAATCGGTTTCAGCTTCACTAAACCAAACAAACCTGAGCTCAGTTAACTCGTATCACAACGCTGACCAACAACTTCTTCTGTTGACTCGGGTTTCACAATCAGACTATGATTAACCCCAGTATGCAAGAGCATGACGTTTAAGGCAAACAGTCAAATATGTGAAAGACGGAGAGGTCTCGGGACACTTGCTTCTCGGCAGAGGAGCGAGGATGAATAAAGCAGAAAAGAAGAACAGCTTATAGATCAGTTATCACGAGGAAACACACACCGCCAGGTTTCAAAGTAAAACGGGAACACAGCAGAGTAGCACGAGAATGTAAGAAAATAACAACAGATGGCTGTCCTAGCAACGCTGTCAAAAGAAAACAAGTCAAACTAAGCAGGACTCTGACACGGCGCCTTTCATATAAGGGAGAATAATCCAATACGGCTCGGTCTATAACTGCAAGGAGGTGTGGGGTAAATATTTGGGGACACACAGACCCACTGCACATATGCGTGTCAGTTAACATCAGGGTGAAACTATCCCTGTAGGTGAGGCTGAGGCCGCCTCTGCGTATCGATACGCTATAGCACACACAGGAGCGAGCGCCGCACACCACGTACCGATATCAATAGCATGAATAAGGCACTACAATGCAAAGAAACATCCAAAATAAATAAAGTAAACTGTTTAGCATAAGGGTATTGTATAGTTTCTTAAATTAGTGAAGGGAAAGCGGAGACAGCCTCGTCCCACCAGCATCGAGATTCTCTGGTAAAAGATTATGTCTCAGCGCAGAAAGCGAAATAACCCGAGATTTAAAGCTCAATTCTTGACTGGGCTGGGCGCTCCTTATGGCCGCCACTGAACCAGCTGGATGGTGACGTGTAACAGGCGTAAAACGTGCGCGTCGTGTTTACGTTCTAAGCTAGGCTACTTCTTCAGTTTTGGTGAGGATGGCTGAGCGCGAGCAACCGAAGTTGGATACAATCTGACCGACACCCTCCGGCCTTAAAAGCCGGCGTATGGAAGCGTTTTGGCTTCTATGAAGTCGAGGGGAAAAGGGACCTGCAAAGAGCCACACTGTACGCAAGCTGTATCTACCTAAAATAAAATATTTTTGGGAACACAACAAACATGAGAAACCGTATTTCACTTCTCCACCCGGAGTTGGAGGAAAAACAGCCGGTTGTAGTTGCTGCCAACCAGAGAACATTCGAACAAGTGATAGCAAAGCTTCCACCAAACTTGGAAAGGGCGAAGCGAATCACAAAGTCGATCGCAACTTTTTATTGCCGACGACTTGCCCAGGCTGCACACTTTGGAGCTGAGATACGACATCCCATCTCGATGTTTTTTCACCGACACAGCGATACCCACATCAAGGTCATGGAACGATTGAGGGAAGCGGGTAGGATAGCAGTAACATGTGATGCATGGACGCCCATTGCTGCAGAATCTCGTGTCACCGTGTGCAAACGTGGCTGAGCTGTTACAGAACATAGCAGAAGAATGGCAGCTCACTACCAAAGATGTAGTTTTAGTGACTGATAATGATAACGCCCCCCAACATGACTGTTGCTGCTCAACTTGGGTAAATTCCTACACGTGAGATGTTACGGCCACACGCTAAATCTGGCATCTCATCGAGCGCTCAAGTTGCCCACCGCATCAAGGCTAACTGGGGAGGGTCAGGCGTGTTACCGCGTTTTTCCACTGCAGCACCACAGCATGTAGACCAACTCCTGTTTTTACACAAAAACTTACGCATCCCTGTATTCACCAGCTAAGCACGTTTGCTATGTTGCACTTCCACGCATGTCCATGACTTCACTGTTGCCTATTATTTGTATTTTCTCCATTATTTATCGTTTTACCCCATATTCCACAGAAAGTGTTAGTTTTGTATGAGAGCTGGTACAGAATTCTACATTGTTTTTGTACGAAAGCTGTTTTTGATTTTAATACACAGCAAAATTTTCTTTGTTTTTTTTTCTGAGGGATTCTGTGCTCATTGCCCATAACAGGAGGATTTCGGTTGAAATCTTTATCATTTGTGAATGAGGACAGCTTTCTATGTTATCGAGTGATTGCTGAAGCCTGTGTTACATTTACAACAAGGATGCTGCTACAGGAAAAATGTTGTTTCTTTTTTGGTGTTTCTTTGCAGTGCTGGGAAACGTGACCTTTCAGTTGACACCTATCGTACTTGTAGAAACTTCAACAACTATTGGAACATCTACATCAAGTAATTCCTCCAATCAGACAAAAGGCCTCCAAAGGATGTACTGACTGCCATTAAAGTGGATGTAAATGAGGACTCAAGTGGCCCTGTGTTGGAGAGGTTTAGGAATACTGACCTGAGAGTTTCCAGTCTACATTGTGGACTCCCCAGTCCAGCAGAGAGCAGCTTCACTCCTGAATCCTGCAGATCATTGTTACTCAGGTCTAGCTCTCTCACACTAGAGGAGGTGGAGCTGAGAACTGAGGACACAACTTCACAGCTTCTGTCTGACAGATTACAGGAACTCAACCTGAATAGAGACAAACACACAAAAATATATTAGTCTATCGTATTTTAATGGCTTTAATACTTTTGATTTTGCAACCTGTTTTAATCATATTAGCAGTTTTAATAACCACCGTAATGAAACACAATATTTTCTCACCAATGGAAAAAAACCAACATGATCGATTTAATCCTTTAAAAGGTCTAATCCATACACTTACAGAGCTGTACTGGAGGCTTTGACCACTGGCAGCAACCTCTGAAGACCCTCCTCTGAAGCAGAGTATTTCCTCAGGTCAAATATGTTCAGCTCCTTTTCTGAAGACAGTAAAATGAAGACCAGAGCTGACCACTGAGCAGGAGAGAGTTGGTCTGTGGAGAGACTTCCTGATGTCAGGTACTGTTGGATCTCCTCCACGAGAGAATGGTCATTCAGTTCATTCAGACAGTGGAACAGATTGATGCTTCTCTCTGGAGACAGATCCTCCCTGATCTTCTTCTGGATGTACAGGACTGTTTTCTGTTTGGTCTGTGATATACTTCCTATATTTTTCATCAGTCCTCGTAGGATATTCTGATTGGTCTCCAGTGAGAGGCCCAGCAGGAAGCGCAGGAACAAGTCCAGGTGTCCATTTGGACTCTGTAAGGCCTTGTCCACTGCTGTCTGGTACAGGTCTGGTTCTGAAGACTGCTTGGGGGTCGAGGATGTTTCTGACAGCAGATTGACGCCAGTGTTGATGAATGAGAGAAAGACATAAAGAGCAGCCAGAAACTCCTGAATGCTCAGATGGACAAAGCAGAAGACCTTGTCCTGGTACAGCCCACACTCCTCTTTAAAGATCTGTGTGAACACTCCTGAATACACTGAGGCTGCTCTGATGTCAATGCCACACTCTGTCAGGTCTGCTTCATAGAAGATCAGGTTGCCTTTCTCCAGCTGTTCAAAGGCCAGTTTTCCCAGAGACTCAATTATCTTCCTGCTGTCTGTATTCCAGTGTGGCTCTGTCTCAGCTCTCCCGTAATACTTTAGATTTGCCTGGATGGACTGAACCACCAGGAAGTGGATGTACATCTCAGTCAGGGTCTTGGGCATCTCTCCTCTCTCATCTGTTTTCAACACGTGATCCAGAACTGTAGCAGTGATCCAACAGAAGACTGGGATGTGACACATGATGTGGAGGCTTCGTGACGTCTTGATGTGTGAGATGATTCTCCTAGCCTTCTCCTCTTTTCTGAATCTCTTCCTGAAGTACTCCTTCTTCTGTGGATCAGTGAACCCTCTCACTTCTGTCACCACGTCAACCCACTCAGGAGGGATCTGGTTGGCTGCTGCAGGTCGTGTGGTTATCCAGAGGCGAGCAGAGGGAAGCAGTTTCCCCTTGATGAGGTTTGTCAGCAGCACGTCCACCGAGGTGGACTTTGTGACATCAGTCCAGATCTCATTGTTCTGGAAGTCCAGAGGAAGTCGACACTCATCCAGACCGTCAAAGATGAACACAACTTGGAACTCGTCAAAGCTGCAGATTCTTGCTTCTTTGGTTTCAATAAAGAAGTTATGAAGAAGTCCCACCAAGCTGAACTCTTTATCTTTCAGCACATTCAGCTCTCTGAACGTGAATGGAAATGTGAAGTGTATATTGTGGTTGGTTTTGTCTTCAGCCCAGTCCAGAGTGAACTTCTGTGTTAAGACTGTTTTCCCGATGCCAGCCACTCCCTTTGTCATCAATGTTCTGATTGGTTTATCATGTCCAGGTAAGGGTTTAAAGATGTCTTCACATGTGATTGATGTTTCTGGTCTCGCTGGTCTCCTGGACGCTGTTTCAATCTGTCTGACCTCATGTTCATTATTGACCGCTCCACTGCCTCCCTCTGTGATGTAGAGCTCTGTGTAGATCTGATTCAGAAGTGTTGACTCTCCTGGCTTAGCGACGCCCTCAAACAAACACTGAAACTTCTCCTTCAGAGCAGATTTGAGTTTAATCCGGGGGCACACAGGAACCAGGGTTTCTGAATAAACAAATAAATCAGGAAGTCAAAGAGTGGATGTTACAGCAAATGTGAGAAACAGAAACTCTGCCAAACTCCACAGTATCAATTCAGCTCATCAAACATGGGCTCACCCCAGGGTTATGTACTCCCCCCCCCCCTGCTTTCTATTGTGTATACAGACAGCTGCAGGTCTTCTAAAGATGGTAGCTACCTGGTGAAATTCTCTGATGACACCACAGCACGTTTGTCTCTTCTTCAGGGCTCGGAGTCAGACCACGGTCGTGCCCTACCTGCCTTTGTTGATTGGTGCGATGACAACTTCCTTGACCTTAACGCGTCAAAAACTAAGGAACTTATTGATTTTAGGAGAAACAGTGATAAACCCAAAGCTAGCACTATACATGGCGAGGATGTTCAAATTGTTGACACGTATAAGTACTTGGGAACCCCGTGTCTGTAACACCATCTCATGTCTTTTCTACCACTCATTTATTGAAAGTCTTTTAACTTTTTCCTTTATTTGTTGGTTTAACGGGTTGACTGTGAAGGACAGGAATAGCCTAAACATAAGGTCTGCTCCAAGATAATTGCAGTCCAGCGGAGAGACTCGTGCTCCCTTTGGGAGAAGCGTGTGGCCCAGAAAGCAAAGGGAATTATTAGCCAGTCTGACCACGTCCTGTCCAGTGAATTCACTGTAATGCTCTCAGGCCGGCACTATAAAGCGCCCCCTAGGAAAACAAATCGCTATTCTAAGTCATCCATTCCTTCTGCTATCAGGCTGTTAAATGCCGAGAGTAGTCATTTTAAATGGATGCTTTATTTTGTTTTAAACCACAATAGTTGGCCGCCCAATGACTGCTGGGATAGGCTCCAGCATCCGCGCGACCCTGAGTAGGATAAGCAGTTTGGATAATGGATGGATGGGTAGTTGGTTTATACCTTGTCTTGTTTTTCACATGGCTTGTGGGCCTGTACGTTCACTGAATGTAGCGGTGGAATGTAACGTGCAATGCATCTCAGGATGCTTCATTTATTTATTCTTTTAACTTATGTGAATTTTTATTCTTCGCCTGGTCCTCGTGTTAGTCTGCATTTATGGTCACAGGAGGGTGCCAGTGTGCATCTCTTGCCCATGGACTGATCTAAAGATTTCTCTGACATTCATTCAGGAAGATTTCCGGCTTGTGCCTTTTCACACATGCCGTGGCAATGCCGGAATATAGATGGGGCAAATTTTGATGGGAATATATAAAAATATGGACAGTTCAATCTCCCACTGCCACTCTTGCCGTGGTGGTCATTTGTCTACAAAATCTTTTTCCAGAGACTTTTCAGCTAACTTAAGACTTGGCTCTTCTGCCTCATTATGCCGCACTCACTTAGAATTCCTGTTACTTTCTCGTACACTACTTTTCCAGACAGTTGCCTTTCAATTTCATCCTCTGCGCAGACAGAGAAGTGCTCCCTTATTTCTGAATCGATCCAGTTTCCAGCCATTCTTGAAAAAAAGAACTTGTGTTGCAGTTAGCAAATCAGCCGCGAGGCCAGGCAACCATCGCGGAATCAGCGGAGTCTTGTGATTGGTTTGCTCGCTCTACGTGAAAGTGCCTTTCATCAGACGGACATAACCCTTTACGTGTGCTTCCCTGCAATGTTACTGCTTTCATTCACAACACAGCCTTAGAGGCATTTTCCCTGAAATGATTCATGGTTTTGAAGTGGGAAATTAAGAGTTAAAGCTTTCCCTGAATATTGATCCCTGATCCCATTCATACATGACCCCATGCAGGAAGCACCCATGAACATTTCAGGGAAAGGCTGCATGTGTGAATGAGGTACAAGTACATTTCCATAAACAACATGTTCATTAATAATAATAATTCATTTCTACTGTAATAATATTTCAATGGTTGCTATTCCACCACTTGGAGCAACCATGTATTAGTTAGGAGCTCTTTACTGGGATTATGGGGACAGCGATGACGTCTTCAAGAGGTTCTCTCTGGTATTATTGTTCTGATGTGAACCAATGTCATCAGTAGTCTACACCCACATTAACCAATCAATGGTTTAACCAGATTATCCATTAGACATATTTTCATGTATCATCCAAATGGAAACTGTCTGAACCTCCTTTGATAGCTGTATATTTTCAGCAGGGTTTGGAAATAATTCCACCTCCCACTTTGCCTCTATTGACCCTTTACATGGTGTTGAGGTTTTTGAATAAAGAGTCTCTTACTGCTCTCCAGAACATCAGCCAGCTCCTGCTGCTTCATAGTCCTCAGGAAGTACAGTGTGATCTTCAGAAGTGCCTCTCTGGCACTCCTCCTCTGCTCCTCCTCCTCCTCCCCCTGTCTCTCTAAGCACTCTGGGTAATCTGTACTCAGAACCTTCTGGAACTTCTTCAGCTCCTTCTTCACAAAAGTGACAATGTTCTCCTCAAGCAGCTGGAAATGAATCAGTATATGAATTAAACTTTCATGTTAAAGTTGTGGAACAAAACATCAAGCCCATCTGTCACTGATTAAAAACCACCGATGTAAACCGTGGATCACGAAGACCATTATGACCAGAGTGGTTGTTTTTCATTTCATTTAAAAAACTGTTGCTTTATATTTACACACCATAAATATGGAGTCTAGGTCTGTTTGGTGCTCCTGAACAGACTGACCACTGAGAACCTCTGACCACTCCTGGTGGTCTCTGTGGAGAACACATGACATGTTAGGTCTCTAGATACACACACACACACACACACACACACACACACACACACACACACACACACACACACACACACACACACACACAAGGAGGTTAAAGGTGTTGTGTCCTGATGGATGCAGGTAGAAACACAAGGTGAACACCACTGTAAATACTGGTGTGATTATTAGATGAGATGAATTGCGAGAAGAAACTAAACCAACAGAAGGTTCAGAACAATTCTATGTGTCATGACTTGTTACCTCTGTCTGTTCAGTAGAGTCTGATAACAACCAAACCATCTGTTCATATCAGCTGTTTAATTCTGACCTCTGTTCAGTAGAGCGGTGTCCATCTTTGAAATAAATAGGTGGATTTAGAGACCGGTTACTCTTCATGGACATACAGCTGGGTACAGGGGAGTCTGGTCTCTCCTGGTGGGTCCTGCTAGAAACAGAGGAAGACTATTTAATAAGTCTTGTTTTGAAGATGTATTAAGTATGTATGGGTCAGAATGGTCGACTACTGTGTCAGCTTCTTTATCTTGAGATGTAAGGTTTTTATCTTGTATCAATCAATCAAACTTTATTTGAATAACATCTTTCATACAGGTTGGTGCAGCTCAAAGTGCTTCACAGATGACTGACAAGCCGATAATAAGACACGACAATCTGAGACAATTTGAGAATAATGAAAATAAAATAGAGTTGAATAAAAGCTAAACAAGAAACTAGATAAAATAAATTAAAAAGAAAAAACAAAACAAAGACAAGTAGCACCGATAAAAGGGACAGATATTATATATATAACAACAAAAATTAGAATACTGATATATTAAATAGAATAAAATTTTACAACATATATACAATAAAATAAGTGAGTAAGATAAAGTCAATAAGTAAATTGTAGATTTTTTTTACCGATGGATCTGACAAGTTTTTTCTTTATCCCTTAAATTAATTAAATAGTTGAGACAAATATATGTAGATTAGTCCTACGTCAGTTTGACAAATCACTTTTTTGAGAGGGAGTCGCTGTTTGTTAGTAAGCGATGTGTTACTTGTAGTAACACAATATGGTGCAAATAAAACAGATTAATGATATAACAATTTGTATACATGCATCTCTTTATTGTGAATGTGTTTAGTCCTAAATAACAATCATAGGTCATCACCGAAGTAAGTGGGTCCAGGAAAAGTACAGCCTGATTAAGAGAGCTTCCTTGAGACCAACTAATCGACTACTCACTCTGACAACCACCAGACTAGTTGACTTGTAAAAAACTGACTTTACCATCTTTCTATTTTGTGTCTGTTATAGGAGCCCTTCACATAATGTGTAAATATAAGAATGCAAATAGAAAAAAATGTTTATTTTGTTACACTGTCATAATTTGAACACTAGATGGCAGTGTTCACAATGTGATGGTTCAGGCGATGGGCAGCTGTTTTAAGGTCACAGGTTAAAGTATTGTAAATGCTCACAGGTATCAGGAAAACACAACTCTTACAAATGAAAGAACAAGTGAAGAAACAAAAGTATACAATTTAATATTGGAACAAAGACAAAAGTAATTTTGAAGTGTTTTGGGTCACCTTGCCTTCGCTAATTCACCACATGACAATAAATATTGTCAATAATCATCACGCTGTGATAAATAGGAACACACACCCAAAGAGAACATCTCAGTTGGACATTGTTATTGGACACGTGAAAAGAACAGTATTATCCCTCCAATGCAAGAGAGGAATAAGAACTTTGGTTTTAACGTATAGTCACTATATAGATGTGACCATAGACCTCACCTCTGGTCAGTAGAGCGGTGTCCATCTTTGAAAACAATAGGTGGCTCCATAGTCGAGTCACTCTTGATGGACACACAGCTGGGTACAGGGGAGTCTGGTGTCTCCTGATGGACTGGGCTTCAACACAACACAACACAACACAAACAGACCATTGACTCTGACTGATGATGTTATGATGACATCACTGCTGAGCTGTCATGATCTGTAACTGTCACGGACAGTTAGAGATCCTCATCTTACCTCTTAGCTTTGGTCTGGCTGTCATGTTCTCCAGACAGAGTGGTTTTAGAGGTAAGACCTCCCTCCTCTCTCTCCTCAGACACATCCATAGCAGGGTGTAGACCTTCACACAAACACACACAACATGCTGTGTTAGTTGGGCACATTCATTATCATACGATTTTGATTAGAGGACCAGTTATGTGTAGGCTCGTCGTCATCTTTCGTATTAGTGACATGTCACATACACGCTTGAGTGTATAAAATACTAGAACCACCTGCTGTCTGCATCTAACAGACGGACCAGAAACATCCAGAAAGAATGATGTGAAGCCTTGTGGACCATCGAGACCTGGACTGTTTCACAGGTAGTTGTGTTAAAGGCGGTGGATCTCAGTGTAGGGAGGCGGCAGTGTTTTTTCCACTCAGTAGAGGAACAGTTGATCAAATGTACTTCAGTCAAACTTTTTTTTTTTGGGGGGGGGGGGTTTCCCCCCCTTTTTCTCCCCAATTGTACTTGGCCAACTACCCCCCCCCCCCTGCCGAGCTGGGGAGGGCTGCAGACTACCACATGCTTCCTCCGATACACGTGGAATTAACAGCCGCTTCTTTTCACCTGACAGTGAGGAGCTTTGCCAGGAGGACGTAGCGCGTGGGAGGGTCACGCTATTCCCCCCCCAGTTCCCCCTCAGCCCTGAACAGGCGCCCCGACCGACCAGAGGAGGCATTAGTGCAGCGACTAGGACACGCACCCACATCCGGCTTCCCATCCACAGACACGGCCAATTGTGTCTGTAGGGATGCCAGACTAAGCCGGAGGTAACACGGGGGATTCGAACCAGCGATCCCCATGTTGGCCCATTTCAGTCATACTTATCCAAGCTGTCAGAGCAGCTGTGAGACTTTCTGCTTAACTCACCAACAGAACGAGGAGCGACAACACACTATAACCTGCTGGCTGCTGTCGGTTCTGTCTGGATACCACTGAGAGGAAAACACACAAAACATTCTTCATGAAATGTTCAGCTCAACACCCGAGTCGGGCAGAAGTGCTGGAAACCACGATGCAATGAATTCCACTGAATATTCACACCCGAAAGCAACCAAAAAAAAAAAAAACCTTTTGAAAGACTTTACCACCGTCATTTGTCACAACCCCGCTATACAGTTACACAATACAAAGTAGCAGGAGGCAGACGAGTCACCATACATTTAACACGTGTCCTGGTAGGATTGGTACCTGGTGAACTCAGGTCCCCATCAAGTCAAACAGACCTTCTGTCTTCATCCGTAGAGGACACACCGAGAGAAGATGCTTCTTGTTCTCTCTGGTCGGCCCTGGGTTGTCTGTGGACATTTGATCACATCCTCATGACTTCAGTATCAAAGTCTAGAAAAGTCAGCATGACATCAGACCAGTCTAACCAGTCTAACCAGTGGTCAGGGTCAGCATGACATCGGACCAGTCTAACCAGTCTAACCAGTGGTCAGGGTCAGCATGACATCGGACCAGTCTAACCAGTCTAACCGGTGGTCAGGGTCAGCATGACATCAGACCAGTCTAACCAGTCTAACCGGTGGTCAGGGTCAGCATGACATCAGACCAGTCTAACCAGTCTAACCGGTGGTCAGGGTCAGCATGACATCAGACCAGTCTAACCAGTCTAACCAGTGGTCAGGGTCAGCATGACATCAGACCAGTCTAACCAGTCTAACCGGTGGTCAGGGTCAGCATGACATCGGACCAGTCTAACCAGTCTAACCAGTGGTCAGGGTCAGCATGACATCAGACCAGTCTAACCAGTCTAACCGGTGGTCAGGGTCAGCATGACATCAGACCAGTCTAACCAGTCTAACCAGTGGTCAGGGTCAGCATGACATCGGACCAGTCTAACCAGTCTAACCGGTGGTCAGGGTCAGCATGACATCAGACCAGTCTAACCAGTCTAACCAGTGGTCAGGTCTAGTCTGCGCCTGACAACGCACATTTAACTGGATGTCGCTTAACTTTCTGCTTTTAAATTCGGATAAAACCGAGATGCTGGTCGTTGGCCCTGCTAGACACAGACACCAATTTGATCAAGTAACGACAACGATCCACAACTCTGTGGTTTCACAAAGAGTGGCAGCCAAAAATCTTGGTGTTACGTTTGATCCCAGCCTTTCCTCTGATAAGCACATTAAAGAAATCACCAAGACTGCCTTTTTCCACTTACGCAACATAGCTAAAACTCGGTCTTTTCTCTCCATGGCTGATGCAGAGACTCTAACACATGCATTTGTTTCACCCAGACCTGATTACTGTAATGTTCTGTTCTCAGGTCTGCCACATTCTAGTACTAAAGGTCTTCAGATGGTTCAGAATGCTGCTGCTGCCAGAATCCTAACTAAAACTAGGAAATGTGACCATATTACACCAATTCTTGCCTCCCTTCATTGGCTTCCTGTCCATGTTAGATCAGAATACAAGGTGCTCCTGCTGACTTATAAAATCCTAAATGGGCTTGCTCCATCCTACCTGTCTGAGCTCCTTAAACCTTACATGCCATCTCGAGCACTTCGTTCTCAAAATACAGGGCTCCTGTGTGTACCCAAAGTTAAGAAGAAGTCAGCTGGTGGCAGCAGGGCCTTTTCCTATCGGGCTCCATTGTTGTGGAATAACCGGCCTGCTGCCATCAGACCATCAGAGTCTGTTGAGTCTTTAAATCCAAACTTAAAACTCATCTTTTTGCCTTAGTTTACAATTAGCTGCCTTTAAGTTGAGTGCTTCACAACCTGGACTGGATGGCGGGTTGGTTTTCTGTCTCAATGAATTTACCAACCAATCTTCTGCTGACGAGATTATCGAGTATAGATTATGACGAATTGATGACTTAATTGATTATGGCTAACGACTATTGCAAACTGTTCTCTTCTCTAACATGTCTTTTCTCTCTCTCTGAATGATGTCTTCTCCTTTCTCTTTCTCTGTGTTTGAATGGTGTCATGTGAGTCTCTCTTGCGTGCACGTGCGGTCGGTTCTCCTCCCAGGTCTCCGTGGTGATGGTGGTCGCCATGTGGCTTCTGCCTGCCCTTCCTCTCCTCACCTAAGTTTTTCTTATGACATGATGATGCTGGTCACGTGGCTTGGGTCCTGGACTGCTCCGTTGGCATGTGGACACTGCTTGGCATCCTGTGCATCATGTTCTTCATAAATTCTAGTGTCCATTATAATTCTGTTCTCCTCTTTCAGTGTTGTGTTATGTAAATTGCGTGAACACAACATCCATTGCACGCTGTCCATCTTGGGAGAGAGATCCCTCCTCTGTTGCTCTCCCTGAGGTTTCTTCCTATTGTTTCTCTCTGTTAAAGGGGGTTTTTAGGGAGTTTTTCCTTATCCGATGAGAGGGTCTAAGGACAGGATGTTGTGTTGCTGTTAAGCCCACTGAGGCAAATTTGTAATTTGGGATATTGGGCTACACAAATAAAATTGATTTGATTTGATTTGATATAAGGTTGTTTAGTTTATCGGTGTCCACCAGATCGAGGATAAGAATCACATCTTGGACGGTGGACTGAAGAAAAGCCTCAAAACTCAGAATTGACATTGAGGTGGAGAAACTTTTATCAATTTAAAATTCAGTAGCCGAGGTAGAAAGTCACTGGTTATGAAAATCTGTGACATGACAATTAATAGCTGCTGTATTTGTGGCCCCTTATGAAATCGTGTCCATAAGCTGCTTATCTTAGGTGATTATAATGTATGATGGATCAATTCCGGTTATGATTACTTACAATGATGACATGTCCACAGGTGTACTTACCATGTGATGTTTTTAATTTTGCACTCTGCCCTTTTGTATTCACCCAGATGGTGGGGGAGGGGGGGGACTTTTGCATTTGGCTGTGCTTAAGCTGGCTATGCAGTGTAGTCAACATGCTCTGATGAAGGCTGTAAGAGCCACAACACCTTAGCCCAGCCACAACGAAACACTGAACACTGATTTTAGTTCAGCCTGTGTGCCAGCTCTGCCACTTCCTGTGCTACCTTCTTCTCAAGTGTCTTCGTGGCTGAGCACCCAGCTCCAACTCAGAGGAGGCACACCGGCTGGCCACCTGTTGTCTCGGCTGAAGAAGCCGAGGGTGCTTGTCTGTTGACATAAGGAACTGTCTCGACTAAAACAACACCGAGACTCTGATTTACCTCAACTTTCACCTCACATTTATGACTGTGAGACACTCCTCTGTCCAGTGTTGCTCCGCCTTTTAAACCAATGAAAACCAGTTTGGTCTGTTCCTTGGCATCTATCCACACCACTTCTCCTGCTCTCAGGGTCGCGGGGATGCTGGAGCCTATCCCAGCAGTCACTGGGCAGCAGGCAGGGAGACACCCTGGATAGGCCGCCGCCCCCCACCCCTAGGGACAGTTTAGTACGGCCGAGTCACCTGACCTACATGTCTTTGGACTGTGGGAGGGAACCGGAGCCCCCGGAGGAAACCTACGCAGACACGGGGAGAACATGCAAACTCCACACAGAGGACGACCCGGGACGACCCCCCCAAGGTTGGACTACCCCGGGGCTCGAACCCAGGACCCTCTTGCTGTGAGGCGACCGCGCTAACCCCTGCGCCACTGTGCTGCCCAACATAGCATGTATGAAAATTAAAAAAATAAAATAATCAATCATCATGGGGAGAAACATACAGTCAAGGTGAAAGCAGAGAGCATGCACAGAAGTAAGATGTGTAGCTGGGTCAAAAATTCACTCAATAGCAATAACCAGTGCCCATCATGGGTGTAAGTAGGCCTGTGAATTGCATTATAGAAAACATGACAAGTTGAAGTCACCATTCAAACCAGATGGAAATCCACCGTGCTCCACCTTCCAGGAGACTCTGGCTAGCGCGGTTACTTCTACGGGTGGGAAAAACTCTACCAATGCCAATAAATTTCAAATCGGAAGTCAACTATCCGGCTTTCTTGAAACGTCGCGCTACCGAAGACGCGGAGTCTTGTCTGTGGCTCGCGCTGTGATGCTCGTTAATGTGAACCCGGACCACAGGCGTGTTATGAGACAATGGGCCCCTGGACACGGACACGTGTGGAAAGTACCAGCAAGTGCGGTTTAGAACAACTAGAGCATCTTTTGTGAGGAACAGAATTATTCACGGATCCACCGTCTCTGTCCACTAGTTTACAGAAGGGATGAACGGCTTCATTACTTACAGGTGACGTGAAGGTAGTCTTCGGTTTGAACACAGGCTCACGTGTCAGGTCTACGTCACCAGCCGGTTCTGTCCTTATGAACCAAGTACTTCAATTTGATAGTCCGAAAAAACTTGAAAAGTTCCACCGTAGTTTGTAAGGGGTTAGCAGGAGGGGTTGGGATGAGAAGACTGGTCTCATCACCACTGAAATCCAGGTCCGCGAGGTCGACCAGGAAATCACTCCCTACTTCGTGTGGCTTAAGACTCCTTGATTGGTCATAGGTTCCCCCTGTTGTAATGATTAACCAAGATTTAACGATTAACCAGCTAACCTGTAGTTTGACCCTTATTTTATATATGAAGACACGTTCTAGTCCAATCATAACACTGAGACATAAAGCAATAAATCAAAGGTCATGTTCCTCAGAGTCGTTCCAGGTCAGCAGACTGCTTTAACAGCCATGTATTGGGCTGAACCAGAGGAAACATCCTCCAATGGATGAATCAGTTCTGGCCTTCAAGTCTATAAAATGAATATATAAACTGATCCTCAAGAGGCAGTCTAAGTTCAGCCAATCAGGTGAGACGTTTATCTCACGGGAAGTCGCATGGCAAGAGACCTTTTCCCTGGAATCCATGCCAATAGTTTACATGGTCTGATGTGATGCCTTGGTGCGAGTCGTCACGATACTATTAAATCTTTCTATGGCAAATGTTATTTGAATATACGTTGTTGTTTAAGCAGCGCTTCTATGTTTGTGATGTGTAATTCTTATTCAGCTGGAGTACGCGACATTAAATCAACAACAGACTTTAGAAGAGACTCTGGAAAAAAAGACTTCTCTGTAGTGGAAGCAGTCTGTAAGATGTCTCCCCTGACCTCCATCATAATCCTCTGCTCTCATGGACGAAGAGCTTCACTTTCTTTAATGATCACAACTGTTGATCCCCAAAGTCCCATATAGTACCAGCCAGGACCAGTTTCCCTACCTTTTCCACTGGTTTGAGCTACTTTGACAATTTGAGATGATCTCACCAGTGTTTTTCTTCTCATGCAACTGGATATACACTGAAGGCCTCAGCCAAACTGGTTTTATTCTAAAGGTTTGGACAGGAATATAATCCATCCATCCATCCATCCATCCATATCATCCACTAACCAAACCGCTTGTCCTGCTCTCAGGGTCACGGGGATGCTGGAGCCTATCCCAGCAGTCATTGGGCGGCAGGCGGGGAGACACCCTGGACAGGCCGCCAGGCCATCGCACAGGGCCCACACACACACACACATTCATACCTATGGACAATTTTTAGCAATGCCGATTCACCTGACCTACATGTCTTCGGACTGTGGGAGGAAACCGGCGCACCCGGAGGAAACCCACGCAGACAACATGCAAACTCCACACAGAGGACGACCCCCAAGGTTGGACTACCCCGGGGCTCGAACCCAGGACCTTCTTGCCGCGAGGTGACCGCACTAACCACAGCGCCACCGTGCAACACAGGTCACAGGAATATAACCTATAACAAAAATGTCTAAAATAAAATTAAGTGTACTTTCTTCTCAGCAGTATGTTTACATCAAGGTCGATGTGCTCAAAGCATCATCCTGTACTCTTCATAGATTAGAAGAAGGTATCGTATCAGTAATGAAGTCAAAGCTGAGATCACATTCAGATAAAATGCTGATCAAAATGGGACTATGTTATCCCAACAAATACGCTGTGATATAACACAGAACATGCAGTTGATTTGTTGGGGCGGAATTAAAAACAGACAGGACTTTTCACTAGTAGGACAGCTGTAGCCGTGACTTGTCTAAAAAGAAATAAAAGAAGCCTTAAAGACAACTCGTTGCCACCAGTGACTCATAATCCTCTCTTGTGAACTTGCCGTGGTTATCCTTATTTATTTGCTTGACGTCAGATAATAAATACAGCAGGTGAGGAGGTTTTATTACCGTGCAAAAGACCGAGGCCAAAGAGTGGTTAGTGAAGTTGCAGCTGATACAGAACATAAAAATTAACCCTGAGCTTCACATTATAAAGGACTATCAAATCTCAACGGTCAGCTGGATCTGATCTTTTCTTGCCCCGGGATGGCCTGGCGGCCTGTCCGGGGTGTCTCCCCATCTGCCGCCCAATGACAGCAGGGACAGGCTCCGGCATCCCCGCGACCCTGAGAGCAGGATAGGCGGTTTGGATGATGAATGAATGAATCTCCTAAACCACTATGTGCACACACACAGCAGCCATTAAACCCCACCTTAAGTAGTTTGAGCTTCCAGTCAAGCTGGCATGTCAAATCCACCAGAGCATAATCCCACCTACTGGTCAAAAGCTGAATAGCAGTCCAGCTGAGCAGGTATGTCTGTACAGTTCAACAGACCAAGTGCTGCCATTTCACTCACACATCAAGGAAACAATGGATCAAACCACCCCAAGGCATTGTATGACTATAGACTATGGCAACATTTAAGTTCACTGAAAACCACCCAAGCAGACAGCACACCAGTAATGAAACATATTGTAGCGAATTCAGGGGGAAACCACAGGAACTGCCGCAGCCGGGACGCGAACCGGTATCTCCCGCACCGCAAGCGACAACGTCAACCTCTAGTCGAGCGGTCAGCGATGTCTCCCGCGGCGTGGAATACACGAGTTCGCGTCCCGGCTGTGACGGTCCAGCCGGGCTGCCTCCCCCCCCCCCCCGTATTCGCTACATAGGTGTCAGTAGTGGTATGGTGAAGACCGTAAGGCCATTGGAAGCGTATGCCAGCCACGTGACCAGCGTCACCATGTATAAAAAAAATAAGTCACACATCTTAGTGAGATGCATATAATATTAAAACAGGATAACAAAATTATATGGCTTTATAAGATATATAAAGAGAAAATGTGATGAGGGGGGGATGTCAAGACAAGTAGTGTCCAGGTAGGCCCTCATGGTTGTGTGGTCTGGGTCAGCTAGGCTCACCGTTTTCCCAACCCCTGATTCGGCACGCCATTTCTGCCCCTGCTTTGCTCACCCGTTCCTCATTCCCCTGCTCTCCGGCGGCGGTACATTTGCCCCGGGTTGCCCCGACTCTTTGTCAGATCGTTGTGTTTAACCTTTGGTAGCCGGGTGCTTCATCGCTTGTATTTGGGTCCCCAATTCCTGCTCCCGGCGTGACACTGGCTAGTGTACGTATCTCCTCTTCTCCGGTGTTCGGCCTTGGAGACAAACCCCTTTTTTCACCTAGAGGGAGGAGACGATTTAGCCTCTGGGTTCCGAGACTGGGAGAAGGAAAATACACACACACACACACTAATAAGATTTTTTTTTTAATTGAACTCTATTAACATACAAACAGACATTTTTAGACATAAGGTAAGTGAAATATACCTCACCTCACCTATCCCGTAACCTCTCGAGAGGTCGTCGGGGGCACCGTTGTTGAATCCACAACCAGTCCTCGCCATCTCCGTCTGTCCTCAGCTGCCCTCTGGAAGCCGGCGAAGTCAAGGCCTGTCCACTCTGTGACGTCACACAGCCATGGCTTCTTCTGTCCTCCTCGTCTTCGCCCGCCCGCCCCTCACGGTGCCTTGCAGGATGGTCTTGGCAAGGCCGGGACGTCTCGAGGCGCGACCATTTCAGTTGGTGAAATACACATTCTCATATCATTTACATTTCTATGAGTGAAAAAGGAAAGGCAGATAATCAAATGAAATATGCAAAGTAAACAATTTAACTGTAAAGATCCAAGTATGTAAACATGATAAACAGACACCTAAATGAAGTCAATGAATCTTAATCAGAGTCTAGAGAAAATAGTTCTTTTATGTTCCCCTTTGTTGCTCGTCATAAGGGCCAGTGTGTCTACGTACATACTGGACTCAACCAGAAAAGCACCAGGGTTGGGAGGGACCAAGAGAACCTTGCTTCATGTATATGTGAACTTTGCCAAATGCAAGTATACGATTTGTCATGTAGCTTATTAAAGACTTACTTTCCCATTCAAATATGGTAATGATGTCTTTATTATATATAAAATTCTCCATGTCATTCCAAAACAAATGCATAACCCTTTCTGGCTCAGCGCTCCGGAAGGCGTAATTAAGATCTCCGTCAGTAAATTTGGAAAATAATGTGTTGCATGTATGTGTAAAATTTTCAAATGGATTTCCTCCTTTTATTTGAGATACAGAGTTGAAAGGGGCACAACCGAGCCTTACGCCATTTTATGTCATCCAGTTGCGAATTCCAGAAAGGTTTCCCTCTGGGGGAAATCTTATTATAGTCATAAAGCACTTTCCTTATATTTCTTGGCACATTTTATGTCTGATAATTATATTCCGTAAACGTCTAAACAAGGTATTTGAACATTAACATTTTGATAGCCTAAGTGACATTTCATTAACTCAGTCATACCTGTGGGAACGGCCCTTATCACAGAAGTAAATTCTTTGTATTTGACCGGAAAAGATTTGGCTTTTAGGAAATTTTCGTACCTAGAAAGATGACCTTTATCATCAAGCAAATCTGTAAACAAAGATTATACCCCTTTCAATCCAGCTCTCGTTTTATATATATATATATATATATATATATATATATATATATATATATATATATATATATATATATATATACACACATTTGTTAACACCAATATTAAAAGACAAAATATTTCTGTCCAATCTTGATTGTGAATACACCAGCGTTGGGCTGTTGCACCACTTCTTCAAAGACATCAGCGTCCACCTCAGTCCCTGTCTCGTCAGAGGCCCCGAGGCCTTCACTGACAGCTGGGATGGAGAATTTACGGAAAAAATAACAAGCAGAGCTTCCTTCCATATGGAATGTTCAAGATTCCGGGCTGTTAATTGTGTAGAGCTGTGTGGGAATCTTCAAGAGAGGCTTTGGTAGTAGTGATAGAAAATCTGATAGTGACTTGGACATCTACTCCTGTACTGTCACAATGTGTAGGTCTGGTGTGTGGTGTGTGTCTGTGTGAGAGTCTATAAACGGCCAAACCAAAGCACTTGGGGCCTCGATTCTTTTTGGAGGTTATTGGGGATGATCAGGGGCACCGATAAAAAATAGCAGAAAATTAAAATATTAATTATAATGATTATGCGTAATTATGAAAAATATGCATTTGTCTAAAAATGGCTAACAACCACTTTTCTCGGCATTTCAGATGATTCTGAGCATTTGGGGGGAGGGAGTTGGAGTGGGGGGGGAGGGTTAGGGTCGGGGGGAAGGCGGTTAGCTGGCAGGATGAAGATTTAGACGGGTGGATAACCAAACCGCTACATTGTAGCGGGGTTCTTCTAGTCCATCCAATAAGCTCGTTACAGTTAGTGACTCAAAAAGTATTCTCCACCACGCTCTACGGGGTTTTCATTTCGGTGGCGTCCTTCAGTTTCTCCAGCTGGAATAATACCAGTCGCTGGCAGGTGTTATCAGCTGTACTCGTGGTTTTGTTGCAATTTTTGTATTTCCTTCCATTTTTCAAGTGTGTGACTTACGGCTTACCCACATTCCAACATTCACCCGGGCTTGGTTCACTTATCTTGATGTATTTCTGTTCATTACGGCTCTTCGTTTTCATCAACATGATGTAATGATCTGTATGAGAGTAAAGCTGAGTCCGCAACGTGAACACAAAGTTGCTGCAGCAGCAGGCTTAAATCCTGTTGACATATTGCAGTATTACAGCAAATGAAATAACGGACCTCGCACCAATAACTTTAAATACATAAATAAAAAATGATCATCTGTTCGGTCCATACTAGCTCTCACGATACTTTTGTTTATAGCGCTCTCAATGGGACAGCACCAGAGTAAATGCCCTTTTGAGGCTACTCATTGTATGCATGCCAATCCCAGAGGTGGCAAAAGTATACACATTCTTTAATCAAGTAGAAGCACAGATCCTTGTGTAAAAATAGACTCTGGCAAAAGTAGAAGTACTGGCTCAACTTCTTTACTCAAGCTGAAAGTAAAAAGCACAGGCTCTGAAACGTACTCAAAGTATAAAAGTAAAAAGCACAGGCTCTGAAATGTACTCAAAGTATAAAAGTAAAAGGTACAGGCTCGGCCATTTCACCATGGCACCTTTATTTTTAGTCAAAGTTACATTATCACTGTGTTTTCATTTAGCTGAAGGCACAGATTAATTTGAAAAGTCTAACCCAAAAAATAGTCCTTGGAGAAAAGATCATTTTTTATGAATTCCAACGTCCATGACTTCCATCAAGGTATTGTGAATATTAGCCAGAGAAGTAGATCATTTTATGATAGGTCTATCCCCTGAAAATATGGAAAAAGGAAGTCTACAAGGTCATAATGTTAATAATATATATATATATATATATATATATATAATAAATTCCCCTCAAATGCATTAAAACTAAAGTAACGAGCCTGTTTTGAAAATGTAAGGAATAGAAAGTACAGAAATTTGTGTTTAAATCCATCCATCCATTATCCAAGCCGCTTATCCATATCAGGGTCGCGGGGTGCGGGAGCCTATCCCCGCAGTCGTTGTGCGGCAGGCGGGGAGACACCCTGGAAAGGCCGCCAGGCCATCACAGGGCCGACACATTCACACCTGGGTTATTAGCTTACTACTGGGTTACCTAGCTTACTAGCTAGCTTCGTGTTAGAATACAGGGAGTAAAAGTAAAAAGTTGTCAGAAAAAGAAATACTCAAGTAAAGTGCAGATACCTGAAAAATCTACTAAAGCACAGTAACGAAGTATTTGTACTTCGTTACTTCCCACCTCTGGCCAATTCGGGAATACAGAAAGCTTTTTAATAAGGGATGTAACCTGCAAATATTTTCAAATCCTGACATCAGACTCTTTGTTGCTGAGTTGTAGTAAGATGCATCGACCCTGCGTGCACGATTATACGTTTGTAACTTTTGTTGTTAAATGCTACTTAGAGGTAGACTGTTTTAGGCTATTTGAGTATTTCTATTTTAAGGACCTTTACAGGTCTGCTATATTTCAAAGGAAATATCCTACCAAAAGGCAACGTGGTTTTTGACTGTTAACGCTGGCAGTGCACAGCTGCACTCATTAATGTATGGATGTGAACTGGTAACGTCATCCATATTTTACCAACAGGCCCACCAGTTCACCGTGCAGTCTCACGGGCCACGGCTGTCATGGCTGGACATGTCAATATTGCACAACGTTAGTGACAATTTCATAAAGACAATGAAAGACCACGTTCTTTAAGGAGGCTGCCCAAGTTCTTAAGGAGGCTGACCAAGTTCTTTAAGGAGGCTGACCAAGTTCTTTAAGAAGGCTGACCAAGTTCTTTTATGAGGCTGCCCAAGTTCTTTAAGGAGGCTGCCCAAGTTCTTTGAGGAGGCTGCCCAAGTTCTTAAGGAGGCTGCCCAAGTTCTTTAAGAGGGCTGACCAAGTTCTTTAAGAAGGCTGACTAAATTCTTTAAGGAGGCTGCCCAAGTTCTTTAAGGAGGCTGACCAAGTGCTTTAAGAAGGCTGACCAAGTTCTTTAAGGGGGCTGACCAAGTTCTTTAAGAAGGCTGACCAATTTCTTTAAGGAGGCTGCCCAAGTTCTTTAAGGAGGCTGTCCAAGTTCTTTAGGGAGGCTGACCAAGTTCTTTAAGAAGGCTGCCCAAGTTCCTTAAGGAGGCTGACCAAGTTCTTTAGGGAGGCTGACCAAGTTCTTTAAGGAGGCTGCCCAAGTTCTTTAAGGAGGCTGCCCAAAGTTCTTTAAGGAGGCTGACCAAGTTCTTTAAGGAGGCTGACCAAAGTTCTTTAAGGAGGCTGACCAAGTTCTTTAAGGAGGCTGCACAAAGTTCTTTAAGGAGGCTGACCAAGTTCTTTAAGGAGGCTGCCCAAGTTCTTTAAGGAGGCTGCCCAAAGTTCTTTAAGGAGGCTGACCAAGTTCTTTAAGAAGGCTGACCAAGTTCTTTAAGGAGGCCGACCAAGTTCTGTAGGGAGGCTGACCAAGTTCTTTAAGAAGGCTGACCAAGTTCTTTAAGGAGGCTGCCCAAAGTTCTTTAAGGAGGCTGCCCACGTTCTTTAAGGAGGCTGACCAAGTTCTTTAAGGAGGCTGCCCAAGTTCTTTAATGAGGCTGACCAAGTTCTTTAAGGAGGCTGCCGAAGTTCTTAAGGAGGCTGCCCAAGTTCTTTAAGGAGGCTGACCAAGTTCTTTAAGGAGGCTGCCCACGTTCTTTAAGGAGGCTGCCGAAGTTCTTTAAGGAGGCTGACCAAGTTCTTTAAGAAGGCTGACCAAGTTCTTTAAGGAGGCTGCCCAAGTTCTTTAGGGAGGCTGACCAAGTTCTTTAAGGAGGCTGCCCAAAGTTCTTTAAGGAGGCTGCCCACGTTCTTTAAGGAGGCTGACCAAGTTCTTTAAGAAGGCTGACCAAGTTCTTTAAGGAGGCTGCCCAAGTTCTTTAAGGAGGCTGACCAAGTTCTTTAAGGAGGCTGCCCAAGTTCTTTAATGAGGCTGACCAAGTTCTTTAAGGAGGCTGCCCAAGTTCTTTAAGGAAGCTGCCCAAGTTCTTTAAGGAGGCTGACCAAGTTCTTTAAGAAGGCTGCCCAAGTTCTTTAAGGAGGCTGACCAAGTTCTTTAAGGAGGCTGCCCAAGTTCTTTAAGGAGGCTGACCAAGTTCTTTAAGGATGTTCGCCAGATATCAACGTTACGTCAGCACAAAACAAGTTGACCTGCAAATGGCGCGAGCCGCAAGGTATTGAACACACGTTTTACTCTGAAGCCACTTGGCAATGATAACGTTATGTGAAGCCTCCATGTGAAGTTAGAAGACTCTGAAACGTAGCTGTAAAAACGGTGAAACGTTGGCAAAGCATAAAAACTTGATGTTTGGTCGCTGCTTGTAGAAGCAGAAAGGGCAGGTTGGTTCCACACGGCCAGTGTACGTCGGTACACGAGGGGTGGGACAAATACCGGTGGGCAGCAGGAGGCTGCAGCGTTTGATTTGTTAGCCTACCCAGTCAGTGACTTCTGCCTAACAACAGGGTAGGTGATTGAACCATAACCAAACATTTCATTAAGGGTGATGTGGTTAATAAGTGGACTAAATGTATGCTTTTGTTTTACAGCTTTTGCATATTGCTGTCAGCCGCTGTTCTTCTATTGTTTTTTACTTTTATAATTTTTACCTGCCTTGTTATTGCTGCTAGTGGTGGTTTTGTTTGTTATCCCTACTCCAGTCTTTTTATTTTTTGCCAACCAGTTACATTAACAACTAGGGTTAAGCCCTTTAAGTGCAGCTGGTTGGCCATAACGGTTTTTATTTCTCATAGTCTGGATGTATTTTATATCAGGCCATTCATAGTCAGCCGTAACTAGGCCCACTGACTGGGCCGTTAGTTTGAAGTGCTCACCGTTTGTGTTCTGTGTGCATTGTTGTAGTTTCCCAGCCCTGACTTGGCTCATTTATTATTATTATATGTAGATGGAGTAATTGCTGTGTGAGACTTTTTGCTTTTCTATTTGCATGCTAACCTACTATAGATTCGGAGTGTTCCCATGTCCCTAACAGTGGCCCAGTTTGTGTGAGGTTGGATGACCTATGACCTCTCTTTGTTCATTTTGCTATAGTTGTTTTTATTGATGTGTTGATGCAGCAGTAAAGGTTCTTTAATCTGTTCTCCCAGCCAACTGAATAAATACTGAAACCTTTGGTCTGTTCATTCAAACTGAACACGCACCTGTACACTTTCTCCAGGTCTCCCACCCTGTAACTGGCAGTGGCGTTGTCACTATAGTAGTGGTTGGAACACCAGCGACCCCCAGGGGCCAAACTTAGATAGCAAACAAACTCAGGTCAGACTGAAAAAGGAAACAAACAACAGCACAGGTTTCACCTTCCTTCTTCAAGGAGTTAGCACAGGTTTCACCCTCCTTCTTCCAGGAGTTAGCACAGGTTTCACCCTCCTTCTTCCAGGAGTTAGCACAGGTTTCACCTTCCTTCTTCAAGGAGTTAGCACAGGTTTCACCTTCCTTCTTCAAGGAGTTAGCACAGGTTTCACCCTCCTTCTTCAAGGAGTTAGCACAGGTTTCACCCTCCTTCTTCCAGGAGTTAGCACAGGTTTCACCCTCCTTCTTCAAGGAGTTAGCACAGGTTTCACCCTCCTTCTTCCAAGAGTTAGCACAGGTTTCACCCTCCTTCTTCCAGGAGTTAGCACAGGTTTCACCTTCTTTCTTCAAGGAGTTAGCACAGGTTTCACCTTCCTTCTTCAAGGAGTTAGCACAGGTTTCACCTTCCTTCTTCAAGGAGTTAGCACAGGTTTCACCCTCCTTCTTCAAGGAGTTAGCACAGGTTTCACCCTCCTTCTTCAAGGAGTTAGCACAAGTTTCACCCTCCTTCTTCCAGGAGTACTGGGCTCTGTCTCTGGCTACCAACAGTGGCCCTGCTGGGCGTCTCTGTCCAAGTCTTATACCCAGCTGATGAGGGGTTGGAGTCACCTGGGCTCAACCAGCAGCTCCACGGCAGGCGGGGCATTACCTGGAGAGGGGAAATCACCCATGCACAACACACTGGGGCCATAACACCCCCTCCCATAAATACAAACCCCAGGTTTGTATTCAAGGGGGTAATCCTCTTCAGAAATTGACACAATTACTATTTACCATTAAAGATTTTGTCAGGTAAGTATGCATCGTGACAACGTTTTACCTTCCCTTTTTTTGTTATTTTTAAAGTTATCGTTTAAGGAATCGTTATAAACGCATAAAATGTCATGTGTGGGTAGAAGGAGAGCACCCTGATAACAATGTCTGGACACGATACCCACGCCAATAGTAGTCTTGCATGATTCATATTAGCTGCAAAGTTTACAAATCTTGCTTATTTGAAATTTAATAGAGGAAAAAAGTCCTATATTTGCGCTTTTTTTGTGTGCTGTTGTTGGTGTCCTTTATACAGAGTTGCTGTAGTGAATAAAGCAGGGGCCCCTTTATTAACAGTTTTCAAGCATCATTTCAACATCCATCCATCCATCATCCAAACCGCTTCTCCTGCTCTCAGGGTCGCGGGGATGCTGGAGTCTATCCCAGCAGTTATTGGGCAGCAGGCGGGGAGACGCCCTGGACAGGCCGCTAGCTAGGCCATCACAGGGATCTCTCTCACACACACCTAGGAACAATTTAGCACGGCGAGTCACCTGACCTACATGTCTTTGGACTGTGGGAGGAAACCGACCCGGGGAGAACATGCAAACTCCACACAGAGGACGACCCGGGACGACCCCCAAGGTCGGACTACCCCGGGGCTCGAACCCAGGGCCTTCTTGCTGCGAGGCGACCGTGCTAACCACTGCGCCACCGTGCCGCCCATGTAGTATTGTGTGTACCCTAAATTCATGCTCTGACATGTACATGAAGCATCCACAACTTCCCCCCCCTCCTGTGCTTTCTTACCACTGCCGCTGGGCACCAAGTTCTCAGCCTTGTGCCACACTTCAAGGCCCCGGATGTGATTTGGGGTCATTGGTTGTCTTTTTGGCTTTGGAGGTGTGGTAATTTTAAAAAAAAGTGGGGCATTTTTGAAGATGGGCACAGGGAGAGAAATTACAGCATATGTTACTCGGGAGACGTGATGACCCCTATTTTGTTTTCTTGTGATAACCCATCATTACCCATTCTTTGCAGGACTGGAATTGACAACATTCAACACTATTTGTCATAAAATGCGGCCATAACAGCTGTCATCTATTAGCAGGAGCCCAAGTACTAAGAAATAGTAGTAAATAGTACTAGTAGTACTAAATAGTACTAAAATAGCAGTGTCTTTTCTCTAACATTGTGGCGCCATTTAAAAAGTTGTGCATCATCTTGAGTAAGAAACAAATCACTCCTAACAATAATGTACACGCTCCAGCCTTCATTTCAACACGACGGGCTCAAACTTGTGACCAGGGAAACCGGTACCCATCACAGAATGACACTGCCGGATGGGGAACGTGGCCTCGTATGACGTCATCGCACACCAGCACGCGCCGTCGTAAGAAGCACACGTTTCACCTTCAACAGAATAATTTCAAGTTTATTTCATTTTTGTTTCACACGGACTCGATATCATAAGAATACAGTAGAATTCTGGGTAGTCTCGCACTTTTTTCTTCTCATGTGTCGTTATCATAAATACTAATATGAATACAGTATACACAATAAACACAGCACTATCCCAAGGCATAGAGAGTATTACAAGACATCATTCACCACTAACAACAGAGTATATTTCATCTGAGCATATTTATAATAGCTACAGTGTGAGAGAGAGAGAGAGAGAGAGAGAGAGAGAGAGAGACAGAAGAGGACGGGGAGAAAGGGAGGGATGGGAGAGAGAGAGAGAGAGGAGGTGGGGTGCTTCTACATTGCCTGTTTCAGATAACCCTCATTTTAAAAAAAATGAAATAAAAATGAATCCTGAAACTGTACCATGGCCCGGTGGAGATGGGCAGAAGTCCTCCACATCGCTCAGCGAGCGCTGCGGCAGCGGCGGCGGCGTAACGACCAGCCGGAGACGCGTCTCTTTCCGCTTGGCGAGCCTGGTCCGTCTCCGACTCCCGGACGGAGGACCGGCACTACGGGACGGCTACAGCTCGTCTCGGACGGGGTCACCGCCGCGGCACCCAACGCTGTGCCTTGTGGGAAATACAGCCGGGCTGCTGTAAAGTAACCGCTGTGATGAGTTTCACACCGCGTTGTGACGTCACACTTCCGGTCACGCGGCTTTGTGGCGTCACACTTCCGTTACGCCGCTTTGTGACGTCACACTTCCTGTCACACCGCTTTGTGACGTCACCCTTCCTGTCACACCGCTTTGTGACGTCACACTTCCTGTCGCACCGCTTTGTGACGTCACACTTCCCGTCAGCTTTTTACAGCCTCGACTGACCTCTCAAAAGTTTGTTTGGCGCTGCTTTAGGAGGAGGAGCGGGATGCATGCACTGAGCTCCCTGGCCTTTACACGGATAAGGGTGGAGGAAATGGGTGGGGGGGGGGTGCAGGTGCAGGAGCATTAGTACGGATGTGTGCTGTTCAGACCGCGTTTTTTTGAACGCCGCTTGTGTCTTCAAACAGCCAAGGTTTGCAATACGACACACCGAAGAGTTCATTTGCAAAAGTATATATATCCCCCTTTGTATTTATTATCCTTTTATTTTTTAATTTTTATCAATCAATCAATCAATCAAGTTGCATTTTATACAGCGCTTTTCTAGTTGCAACAGCCACTCGAAGCGCTTTACATTTCTGGTCAAATCTGAATTTCAGACACCTGTTACAACAGAACACAATCGTCATACATGTATTATTTTTTGCATCTATATATATATATATTTGTTTATTTATAATATATCTTTATCCTAAATCATATGTGTGTGTGTGTGTGTGTGTGTGTGCACTCCAGGGAGTATCCATCACACAGGTGTTTGTGTTACTCGTTGTAAGAGTGGCTTCTCATGTCTTTGTGCAAATGAACTCCTCTTTTCCTGCACAACATGTTGACGCACGTGTACTTCTCTGAGTGCTGCGCAATAGAAATGCTGGTTAAAAAACTATATTGACTCTGTCGGACCACGTCCCAGACCACATGGAAGGCATTCAAGACCGGACAAGATTCAATGACACAATGCACCTAATGCCGTCACACAAATCCGAACGAATAAGTCAACACACACTGCTAAAGACTTGTTCACCTCCCTGATTCACCATTGTCACGTTAATAGCACAGCACAACAGTTCTTGGAATAGCATAGTATAAGTAAATATCAACCGCCATGCTCACTGGCCTCCCCACACCCCTTCCCCACACCCTTCAATACGTCACAGCACAACCCCTTCCTTCTCACTGACGCTGTGACCGGACCACGTACACACAAACAGATTAAAAGATCAACCAACCTACTCACAACACCAACTGCTAGGAACACGCCACTACTGCCCCACTCCTGTTACACTACTGTCCCACTCCTGTTACACACCTGTCCCACTCCTGTTACACTACTGTCCCACTCCTGTTACACACCTGTCCCACTCCTGTTACACACCTGCCCCACTCCTGTTACACTACTGTCCCACTCCTGTTACGCTACTGTCCCACTGCTGTTACGCTACTGTCCCACTCCTGTTACGCTACTGTCCCACTCCTGTTACACACCTGCCCCACTCCTGTTACACTACTGTCCCACTCCTGTTACACTACTGTCCCACTCCTGTTACACTACTGTCCCACTCCTGTTACACACCTGCCCCACTCCTGTTACACTACTGTCCCACTCCTGTTACACTACTGTCCCACTCCTGTTACACTACTGTCCCACTCCTGTTACACACCTGTCCCACTCCTGTTACACTACTGCCCCACTCCTGTTACACACCTGTCCCACTCCTGTTACACTACCGTACCACTCCTGTTACACTACTGTCCCACTCCTGTTACACTACTGTCCCACTCCTGTTACACATCTGCCCCACTCCTGTTACACATCTGCCCCACTCCTGTTACACACCTGTCCCACTCCTGTTACACTACTGTCCCACTCCTGTTACACATCTGCCCCACTCCTGTTACACTACTGTCCCACTCCTGTTACACTACTGTCCCACTCCTATTACACTACTGTCCCACTCCTGTTACACTACTGTCCCACTCCTGTTACACTACCGTACCACTCCTGTTACAATACTGTCCCACTCCTGTTACACATCTGCCCCACTCCTGTTCCACTACTGTCCCACTCCTGTTACACACCTGTCGCACTCCTGTTACACACCTCTCAGTCACGTCACTTCTCTTTTTGTCCCACTCCTGTTCCACTCCTGTTACACTACTGTCCCACTCCTGTTACACTACTGTCCCACTCCTGTTACACTACTGTCCCACTCCTGTTACACTACTGTACCACTCCTGTTACAATACTGTCACACTCCTGTTACACTACTGTCCCACTCCTGTTACACACCTGTCACACTCCTGTTCCATTCCTGTTACACACCTCACATAGTCACTTCACTTTTCTTTTCTTTTTTTGCCAGTACATTGTCAGTAAACGTTGCCCCTGATTTCAGTAACACTTTATAATAACTACACAAATGAAGTATTAGCTAAGTATTAGTAACTACTGAATCTCACATTTGTAAAGTATCTGTAAAGTATTTGTAAAGCAAGACATGCACCAACGGTTAGTGTGTTAATAGATGTTTATTAATACTTATTAATACTGCAATTCATGATTAATTCAGGTAGTTAGTAGTTGTTAGTGAAGTATTTTGTGTGAGCTCATCTAAAGTGAGGACTATCTATGCCTTACAAAGCATTTACACATGAAACCGAAAGGCCAGCAGCACCTTGCGACTCACACAAGTCTAAAGGATCATAAAATCCTTTACAAAGGGTCAGTACATGATTAACACACTATTTAGATGCACATTTGTGCATGAATTAATCATGAATTGCAGTATTAACAAGTATTTAAAAACATCTATTAACAGGCTCCGTAACCATTGGTCATGTCATGCTTTACAGTGATGAATTCAGTGGTTACTAATACTTAACTAATGCTTCATTTGTGTAGTTATTATAGTGTTACCCTGGTTTCTCTTTGACTCTATCAGAAATGCTAATGACATTTCAAGAATACATAAATACACACAGAGAATGAGAAAGAAAAAAAATAAAGTTCTTCTGTTGTTGGATGACAACGAAAACCCGTCGTTGTGGCTCGAAGAACCGACGAGAAGGGCGTTGAATCAAGGACGCTGTCAAGTGAGCTCCTTACCAGAGCCCGCAGGAGGTGCAGTTGAATAACTCTGTGCTCAACATTTGTTGTATAACAACTCATATGGAGTGCACAATTATTCAACTGTGTACATATACATATATATATACATACACACACATATCAATATACGTATATGTACATATAGTGTATATATACATAAATGTATATGTATATATACATATATAAATGTATATGTATATATAATGTATATACATATATGTATATGTATAAATATACATATATGTACACATATGTATATGTACACATTTATATCAGCATGTTAATATTTACACAGCACAGACAAATACATTCTCCCAAGTTAAATATTACTACAATTTTTTTTCCATAAATTGAGTCTTTTTCATGATAAGATTTGTCTTTACTGTTCATCAACGGATGTTTTGGTTTTGTATTCAAGTTTCTCTTTAAATAACCAGACAAGACAATCCTCTGTTGTCTTCTACACTTAAATACACCACAAGAATAAACAGCATGTTACAGCAAGAACCCATTTCCCCTTGATCCCACAAACCTCTGGTGTTGTAGCCCCCCCACCCCCACCCAACCCGTCCTTCCATCCGTAACGCCCTCCCTTCTCTTGTCAATGCACAGAAACACGAACAGACAAATTGAGGAGTGTGGAAGTACAGTTGGTGGTCACGAGCCACACTCCAGAATCACAAAGGTCACCCTGGATGGAGCAAAAAGGTGGAGAAGCAAGAGAGAGGGAAGTTTACAAGGACTATCAATGATAATTTGCCTGAAATGCACATTAAATACATTATTACACGGCTATGTGGAATACTTGATCCTGATTGGGGAATTAAAGTATTATTTCTGGAGACCATGGGTGTGGGAAGGAGGGTGCTACAGCACCCCCTATTGACAAGGGGTGGAATACACGTGTATAAATAGTTGGCTATTTTACCATAACTAATGGATTATCTGACTATCCAGCCATCCATCCATTATCCAAGCCGCTTATCCTGCGATCAGGGTCGTGGGGATGCTGGAGCCTATCCCAGCAGTCATTGGGCGGCAGGCTGGGAGACACCCTGGACAGGCCGCCAAAGCCATCACAGGGCCGACACACACACACACACATAAATATAAATATATAATATTTATATATTAGGCTATCATAAAACAACAGTAGAAACCATAGCTAAGAAAACATAACTCAGCCATGGGAAAGGTTTTATTGTAGCTTTTGAACATTTGTTTCTGATTTTGAACAGCATATGATAAGGTGCCTGTCAGAAAATATATGAAAAAAAAGATGTTTTAAATGTGTGAATTTAATTAATTCCTCCAATCTGACTTGACAGTGTCAGATGTGAGCAGCCCCTCCTTTCACTCAGTGTACAACCCGCACATTGCAGAGGAACAGGAGCCTACTTCCTGCTAGCTAGCTAGCTGTTTTTAATGTGGGTCAAGATAAAAATCATGGCGACACAAAGCGCTTTGCTTAAGTTTGTCACAAAAAAAGACGTTGTGAGATGCAGGAGGAAGAGAATTCAGCTTAAGCTCAGACATCATTCTCAACCCAGACACCTACTCCTGCGCCAGTTTCTCCTCAACAAGTGCCAAGTATTGCCGACACGTAAATAATTTCAGTGTTCAAAACCAAGCCCAGTCATCTCCTGCTGTAATCATCAAAAGTAAGCTAACTTTAATTTAAACTGTGGTGCACCCAGGCAAGTATAGTTGTAATGGCTTATTTTGGTTAACACATGCGTTTCAGATTGGACTTGGATGAGTTAGGCCCACCTGATTTTCTCTGTGCCCACCCACACTGTGATTTCTGCCTACGCTACAGTGTTGTATAAATGTATGTGTACAGTGCTGAAGAAAAGTGTGCAAGCACGTGCACATACATAGTCATGCCTGCACATTTATACTGTGCAGAACCCCTCAGTGAATATATGTTCCCGCGTGCATGAGCAAGACTGTTTTCAAGCTGCGGCCTCATCACCATTCCTGTTCCTTTCCAAAGTAAAGTACTTCATGAAGCCTCTGTAGGTTAATGTTAGCTAGCTAACTATACAGAGAGAAGTCCAGTCAAAAAAATCTGAAATGATGATTTTCTGTCAATTTATTGACTCCTTTCACAAGATAAAGCCTTGTAATAAGCAAGATAATCCACTCCGAGGCGGTCTTCTATTGAGAAATAATGCTTACTAATTGTCCAATTAGCATAATAGTATCAATAGTACTTTTTTGGGGGGATTTCCCCCCCCCCCTTTTTCCCCCAAATTTTACTTGGCCAATTACCTCTCTTCCGAGCCATCCTCGTCGGTGCTCCACCCCCTCTGCCAATCCAGGGAGGGCTGCAGACTACCACATGCCTCCTCCGATACTTGTGGAGTCACCAGCCGCTTCTTTTCACCTGACAGTGAGGAGTTTCACCAGGGGGACGTAGCGCGTGGGAGGATCATGCCATTCCCTCCAGTTCCCCCTCCCCCCCAAACAGGCGCCCTGATTGACCAGAGGAGGCGCTAGTGCAGCGACCAGGACACATACCCACATCCGGCTTCCCACCTGCAGACACGGCCAATTGTGTCTGTAGGGACACCTGACCAAGCCGGAGGTTCCGAGGTGGTCTTCTATTGAGAAATAATGCTTAATAATGTCTAAACAGCATAATAGTATATACTTTTCGATAGAAAACCACCTCGGACCTTGGATTATCCCTTACATATACGTAAATGCATGTGACATTTAATAATGGCATCTCATTACTTAATCATACTTAATGATGTGCCATCAATAATGAATATAGAAGTTATGAAAATAGCATCTTGTGCAGTATCGCACTGTGACAGCAGACTACTGTCAGTACTGAAACACAGTGTGCTTTGTCCGGTTTCATACTCCTCCATGTAGTCTACCTAAAGTGATGTGGTGTAGACTATGTGACACAATGCACCCGTTATAACTGTGGACTCACCATTGGATTTGACTGAACAGGCTCACATCTGGTTGGAGTAGGAGGTGGGCTGCTGTTCGTAACCTTGGCTGTAATCTCCACCTTCGTTGTAGCCTCCCTGCTGGCCGTACTCAGGCTGGTAGCCTCCCTGGGAGCCGGCGTAGGGGTCCTGCTGGCCATAGCCCTCCTGGCCATAACCACCCTGGCCAAAGGAATCAGGCGCAGGCTGCTTCTCCTGAGATGGGACGTATGTGCCGGAGAAGGCGGCCAGCCAGCCGGTCTCCTTGAACACGAACCACAGGTTTCCTCCCCACAGGATCAGGTTAATGAAGCCAAAAGCCTGTCAATCAGAGGGGTAGCCCACAGTTTTGAATTAGATTTTTGGGAGTGACTCGTCCTTTTCATGTCACCACTGAGTGTAAGTTAAGACGGAATCACATTTTGAGTAGAGTATTAAACAAAGATGGCTAGTCGGAACATTTCTGTCGTATGGTTGTTTTGACACATTCATTTCAACATAAGGCATTTCCTGAACAGGATCACTGACTGGGCTGGATATACGACCAAAGAACTTGGGATAAAGCCCCAGGTACCCCAGGCTATTGCAAAGGGGAAATTTCACATGGGGAAAAAGTTCTCAAACTAAAGTGTTTCACAGCCTATTGTCCACTGTCATGATCTCTGAAGCTGTAGTTTCCACCGTCTCACATGCCTATAGCTTATTTATGAAGGGACCCACAATAAAGTCTATATTAAAGGGAAATGTTACGGAATTTCAACATTATTTCTCTAGTATATATATTGTAGGGCTAACACTCGATTGGCAGCCATAATACTGAGCAGTCGTCTCTGTGTCTCCGAAACAGCACTAAAATTGTGCAGAAAAGGGGCATTCGGGTAGCGTAGCGGTCTATTCTGTTGCCTACCAACACGGGGATCGCCGGTCCGAATCCCCGTGTTACCTCCAGCTTGGTCGGGCGTCCCTACACACACAATTGGCCGTGTCTGCGGGTGGGAAGCCGGATGTGGGTATGTGTCCTGGTTGCTGCACTAGTGCCTCCTCCAGTCAGCCGGGGCGCCTGTTCGGAGGGGAGGGGGAACTGGGGGGGAATAGCGTGATCCTCCCACGCGCTACGTCCCCCTGGTGAAACTCCTCACTGTCAGGTGAAAAGAAGCAGCTGGCGACTCCACATGTATCAGAGGAGGCATGTGGTAGTCTGCAGCCCTCCCCAGATCGGCAGAGGGTGTGGAGCAGTGACCAACACGGCTCGGAAGAGTGGGGTAATTGGCTGGATAAAATTGGGGAGAAAAGGGGGGGAATGCAAAAAAAAAAAGTGTAGAAAAGTGTCGCCAGTGACGTCACGGTTGAACAATATGTTCACATGTCAAATCTACAACCTTTACTTCCTGGTTTGCCACTAGCTTAAGTTGGCTACATGGACATCACTGCTGGACAGTCCACAAATCGCAGTCTTTATACAGCATTTGGTGGCGTTCCTTACAACAGCTAGCTGTATGTAGTGTGGTTATTCCCATTTTGTTATACAATGTAGTTTATTTTGACATGGGGTCGTGGCAAATCAGGAAGTAAGGGTTGTAGTTTCCATTCACAGATTGTCTGTGAGCGACGTCACTACTGGACACCATTTTGGCGGCATTTCAGAGACGCACAGAAGACTTCAGCATTACGGCCGCTAATGGAGCGTTATCCCTAAAACACATACAGAGATAATGTTGAACACAGAGCTTTCAATAACAATTTTATGCACAGGCCAAAGTTGTAAAATATAAATGTGGGGCCCCAGTTATACTCTCTCTTCAAGCAGGGGCCTTATGGGTGTTTCAGAGATGCTATTCCTGTAGGGGCCCCAACTACAGTAATAAGTGACACAAGGGCCGCAGCTACTTGCTTGGCCCCATGATTTATTTTTATTTTATTTATCGTAAAACATTTCTTTTGGGGATGGTGTGTCATTGTGTCTCTTGGGTTAAGACAGCGCGAGCCAGAGCACAGGAATTTGATTGTATTGTAAATACATATGATGATAAATTTGAGCTTGAACTTGAAAACCAGGAGTACAACCTGTTTAGGGCCTAAATATAATTTTGGTTTTGGAGGGTGTGTTGGTGCTGGCTGATGGCACGCGTATGTGTGTTAAATTGGGGGGGGGGGGTGTCCACATAACATGCTTGCGCCGGGACCCCGTGGTTCATTAATCCACCCCTGAACACTGAAGACGTACCACAGAGGTGTTGAGGCCGGAGACCTTGGGGTCGTAGACCTCACGGCAGTGGTTCCCCTGTTCGACACAGGCAGTGATGAACTTGATGACCCGGTCCGGATCAGTGGCGGTTTTCACGTCCGACAGGCCCTTGGCCCACGCGCATGACGATACCAGCCACATGAAGGTGAACACCGCCGACACAACAAAATCCTGAGGGTCAGCAAAGGGAAACAATAAAAGTCAACCTACCCATCATCATCGTAACAGTCATCATTACACAAACATACATACACAAACTTACAATCTGGGGCCCCTTGTTGTTTTCACGATACTTCTCCAGCATAAAACAATACACAGAGAGGGCTGCCATGGAGTAGAGGAAGGAGAAGACACCGATGGTGACAAAGAACTCAGCTGAAGATGAGTAGTCGCCAACCAGGAACACACGCTCGGGATTCCCACCTTTACAAGTGGGGGCATCAAAGTACACCTGATGAAGTCTGAGACCAACATGACACAGAAAGAGGAGACACGGCCAGAAGGAACGTGTCGGTGAAAAGGCGCTACAATCATCAGAAACACACTGACAGATTTTCACAGAACCTTGGACAGACACGGGAGACGAATGCGCTGACTGGAGTAACGGTCGCTTGGTGTCACACGCTCCAACGAAAATAACGACAAACACTGAAAGTAAAAATACAGTTTTACAAACTGTATTTATTTGGGATATATATATATATATAAAAAAAAAAACAAGTTGGGCATCCGGGTGGCGTGGTGGTCTATTCCGCGGCCTACCAACACGGGGATCGCCGGTCCGAATCCCCGTATTACCTCCACCTTGGTCAGGCGTCCCTGCAGACCCTATCGGCTCTGTGCATCACCGTAGTCCCCTGACTTCTGGTTTCTACTGCAGCGGTCATACCAGCTTCCTGTTTGTTGGCGTGTGCTATTGACAATGGCATATTTTTCGCGATGCCTGCGAGAGTTGCCATGGATAAATGTCAACCACATGCACACAACTGTCCACACTCTTTCACCTGCACCTACCAGCAGACGAGTGAGAAGTTTCAAGTTGTACATATCAAGTTACGTCCACAATTAGGAGGATGAGCGGACGGACGCATGGAATCGTGGACGTAACTTGATATGTACAACTTGAAACTTTTCACCCGTTTGCTGGTAGGTGCAGGTGAAACTTTGTCGACAGTTGGGTGCATGTGGTTGACATTTATCCATGGCAACTCTCGCAGGCATGCGAAAAATATGCCATTGTCAATAGCACACGCCAACAAACAGGAAACTGGTATGACCGCTGCAGTAGAAACCGGAAGTCAGTGGCCTACGGTTATGCACAGAGCCGATTGGCTGTGTCTGCAGATGGGAAACCGGATGTGGGTATGTGTCCTGGTCGCTGCACTAGCGCCTCCTCTGGCTGGTCGGGGCGCCTATTCGGGGGGAGGGGGAAGTTAGGGGAATAGCGTGATCGTCCCACGTGCTACGTCCCCCTGGTGAAACACCTCACTGTCAGGTGAAAAGAAGCGGCTGGCGACTCCACATGTATTGCAGGAGGCACGTGGTAGTCTGCAGCCCTCCCCGGATCAGCAGAGGGGGTGGTGCAGCGACCGGGACGGCTCAGAAGAGTGGGGTAATTGGCAAAAGTAAAATTGGGGGAGAAATAGAGGGGAAAAAAATCCCCCCCTAAAAACCCAAGTCTTTATGTGATGTGGAACAATATACTTCTGAGGGCAGCATTTCCACATACTTCCTGACAGAGAACCGGTTGCGTTGCTCATTGTTAGGACTACTGATTATGTCAGCTCACTTGTAGTTGAACCAGTGAGACACAATGCAGGTTGCTCAGAATGCACTGCTGCAGGTCCGCCTGTTATTTAAAGCATACTGAATAACTCCCTCTGCAGCCTCTGGCTCTGCTGGGAGAGGATGGAGTAAATACACACTGAATAAATAAAAAGCTGAAATACACTTAACATTATGCTCTCTAAAAATGCAAGACCTTTTGCAATAACACAAACAGCGAATTGGCTGTTCAAATTACTCAGTTTTGCAAGTAATTATTTCTTTAAATTTTGATAATCAACCATGCTTTAATGCCTGGTTAGCTCTCTCTAAATAAAAACAAAAAATTGCCTGAGTTTTAGAAATTTATTTTGATATATTAATTGAACTACTATTTATGACACAATTTGATGTATACTTTCCAATCTCATCTAACAGGGCACGTCTGGTAATTTTAGGAATACTTACCTGAATGGATATTCGAATTCCACCTCGATGCCCAGGTCACTCTCCGACCGGTTTTCACACTCCACACTCATCTTAAACATGCCCGAGTAACTGCCACATGTCGAGAAGGCAAAGATTGCAAATATCTGCAAGACAAGGAGCCGAAAAAGGGGAAAATGAACAAAACTTGAAATACAATTCCCTCAGTAAAGAGCTGAACAAGTGTTGTGTATTGTTTATCATACGCACATCAGTTCAGGCCTTATATTGTTTAAGTAAAGTAAAAGAGCCCCTCTGAGGTGGGTTTCTCTCAGTTTACAGAAAGCTGCAACGTGTGTTGTAATACTGCCCTCTATGGACAGCAATGTGAACAACAACAACTACTACTACTTTCAGCAGCTCCCGTTAGGGGGCGCCACAGCAGATCATCCGTTTCCATCTCTTCCTGTCTGCATCTTCCTCTGTCACACCACCTGCACGTCCTCCCTCACCACATCCATAAACCTCCTCTTTGGCCTTCCTCTTCTCCTCTTCCCTGGCAGCTCCATATTCAGCATCCTTCTCCCAGTATACCCAGCATCTCTCCTCCGCACACGTCCAAACCATCTCAACCTTGTCTCTCTTGCTTTGTCTCCAAACCGTCCAACCTGAGCGGTCCCTCTAATATACTCGTTCCTAATCCTGTCCTTCTTCATCACTCCCAATGCAAATCTTAGCATCTTCAACTCTGCCACCTCCAGCTCCACCTCCTGTCTTTTCATCACTGCCACTGTCTCCACACCATACAACAGAGCTGGTCTCACTACCATCTTGTGAGTCTTCCCTTTAACTCTTGCTGGTACCCTTCTGTAACAAATCACTCCTGACACTCTTCTCCACCCACTCCACCCTGCCTGCACTCTATTCTTCACCTCTCTCCTGCACTCCCCGTTACTTTGGACAGTTGACCCCAAGTATTTAAACTCATACGCCTTCGTCACCTCTACTCCTTACATCCTGACCATTCCACTGTCCTCCCTCTCATTCATGCATAGATATTCTGTCTTGCTCCTACTGACTTTCATTCCTCTTCTCTCCAGTGCATACCTCCACCTCTCCAGGCTCTCCTCAACCTGCTCCCTACCTAGAATAACAAGAATGTGAATAACAACTATAAATCAAAAACACACAGCTCAGTATCACCTCCAGAGGGCTTTCCAACAACAACGAAAGTAAACGAAAGTAAATAAGCCCGGAGCAACGAGTTTTTACTTTGCTTCGGTCTCAACCGTTCAGCAAGGCCTGCTGGCATTTACTCATCATTTTGTGCTTTAAATCAGATATCACAGTGTTACAACCACTCACACCGAGTTTTCTCCATCTGCATTGTCTCACGGTCACATGTCACATCCCGTCCACCAATAGCAGCACAGCAATAATCCATGGGACACAGAAATAATCCCTGCAATATTATCGCCAGTTTGCAAGGCGAATGGCTGCACCTGGTCGCACTGCTAAACAGCGTTTAACCTTCTGTGGGTTTGCAGATGAATTGCTTTGCATGACAGACATTTCACGGTTGTGCGGTGATTCAGTGATGTCCTGATCCTCAAGACAAGACACGGCCTGTGTTCAAACTCCGTTTTCACTCCCGAGGTCCCACCTGCACAGAGATAAACTCACTCTCTCACACACAGCAGATTAGGCAAACCAGCCTATTTTTACCACGCACCCCTTCCCTGCAGGCCAGATCCGATTGGATGGAAAATCCAGCTATTAATCTGACGGAGGTGGCCTGCCATCTGTCACCAAACGCTGCTACACCGACGGCTCTGAAGCCAGCCACAACACACGGTGCGCACACGTGCACGCACACACGCAACCACGTCACTTCCTTCTTACACTCACTCGCGTAGTACAGTCTACCTGCTGCAGGCATCAACACACTGAACTATTTATGGTAATCTGTTTGCGAGTGTGAGGTGAGGACCCGTAGGCTGGATTTACAGACAGCCATGATAGCGCCACACATCCATCCTCACTGCGGGTGCAAAATTGGATTTCTTATTTCCGTGTGTCTATAGCAGCCCTGTACATCCATCAACATCCAGGGGTGTAGCACAAAATTCTGGGCCCTATCCATAAGCAGTCTTTGTGTGGGCCCCGTTCTTCCTTTGTCTCTCACACGTCACTTTTTTGAGTTCTAGCATACTGTATATTATTTACAATCACAGTACATCAATCTATTTTAACCTGACTGGATGCTGACACCCATGATGTTATTCCACAGTAAATGCCCACTGACGGGACCTCTTGTTTGCAGTCATTGATGAGATCTTTAAAGTCCAGTTGTTTTGCTCACCGGCTTCCAGTTGAGAGTAGTGCCAGGCTGTTCAGCCTCTCCTGGGCACCGCTGATCTGAGGTAGTTTTTAACTAGTTCTAACTTGCTGAAAGCCCGCTCAGTCACTCACGACAGGACTAGATGAGCTGCACTGAGAGATGCTCGTGAGGGGCGGGCTAAACCATTTTGCACCTTTTGTAAGGGGTGAGAAGGGCCTCAGAGATGGGTGAGGGGGGCCTCAGAGAGCCTCCACTATTTTCTTTAAGTCCCTCAACCAATGTATTGAGCCAATTTTAACTGAAGTTATGACACTAATTAGTTAGAAATAAAAATTTGCAAACCAAAAAAAACTTTTAATTCCAGGCTTCCCGAGCCCCCCCCCCTCCCTTCTGGGCCCTGGTAGCCCCCCCCTCACTATGACACCTCCTTTTTCCTTTATATATGTAGTGAATTCGGGGGGCAGCCAGGAACCTCAGCCCCCCGAATTCAGTAAATATGCACGCAGAAACACACCTAAATCAAACAGACCCATTGTTAATGTTATTAACTGCTGCTGTGTTTATCCTGCTATGCTTACATCACAGAGTACTAAGGCCTGCCTGCCATGTTTTTAACCTTTACATGGGTTTTAACCTCTAAATGTCAGCAAACTCATTAAAATGGTCTAGGGTTTAGTTACTCTATAAAAGAAACTCCAGCCAAGCCCGTGTCCCAAATTGACTTCCAGGGATTGGATTTTGTAGTTAGCAGCTGTGATTTGAGCTGATTATTTCACTGCAATCGAAACTGAAGTGCAAGTTGAACATTTTCCGAGCCTCCAATGAACTCACATAATGCTAATAAGGAGGTATTGTGTTGGATACCCAGACAGCATCCGGATGTGGGCCACTCCAGGCAATGATGCGACACTGATGGCCTCCTTCTGGCCCTGACAAAATGGATGTGAGCCTGAAGTGGTCCACATGTATAATAGCAAACATGGCCCAAATATGCCAAATCAAATGTGGGCCTTTTATGGCAAAGACGCGGTGCTCTCGGCAACATGTGATCTGGATGTGACCCTGAAGTGCCCCGTGTGGTAAATGGTGAATATGGCTCAAATATCACAAACCAAATATGGGCCACCTTTGTCAAATATGTGGCACATGCGGCATTGCTATGGCTTGGTTCTGGCCCAGATCTGGCAAACAGGAGCGGACCGCCCAAGTGCCATCATTCCACACAGTATGTGGGCCGGATGAAGTGTTGGGTGTGGGACGGGTCCGGGCCACAGGCAGTTTTGCTGTCTGGGTGAGGGAACCTTTTGCATTTGAAAATCTTTCGACTTGAGCGAGCGACCATTTACCTCCTTTCATGTACCTCTGCAGGAAATGTTAGCTTGTGCGCCATATCGCGTCTTTGCGTTAGCTGTTTATTGAGTCAGAGCTTGGCACCGCGTTCAGTGTGAATGCAGCATTAGACCAATAAAATACTGGGTGAGTAGAAAGGCAACGTGCCGGTGTCAGTCGATTAAACTCGCTGAGTAGACTTGAGGGAGGTTGGGACGAGATATTCTGCTACAACACAGTTACCTTCAGTCTAACCCACACCACCACCACTGTCCTCTTCACCTACACCCCTTTACATGGACACCACCACCTCTGTCCTCTGCATCTACACCCCTTTATATCCTTTATACACAGAAACCACCATCACTGTCCTCTACATCTGCACTCTTTTATACACGGACACCTCTATCACTGTCCTCTACAGCTGCACCCTTTTATACATGGTTACCACTATCATTGTCCTCTACATCCACCCCTTTATATCCTTTATACATGGACACCATCATCATCGTCCTCTACATATACACCCCTTTATATCCTTTATACATAGAAACCACCATCACTGTCCTCTACATCTGCACTCTTTTATACACGGACACCTCTATCACTGTCCTCTACAGCTGCACCCTTTTATACACGGACACCATCATCACTGTCCTCTACATCCACCCCCTTTATATCCTTTATACATGGACACCATCATCACTGTCCTCTACATCTACACCCCTTTATATCCTTTATACATGGACATCTCCATCACTGTCCTCTACACCTACACCCCTTTACATCCTTCAGACATGTTTGGAGACAGAGACAAACTATAAATGTGAGGTTACATACACGGTAAGGTTGGTGGGGTGAAACATAGAGAGACAGGAAGGAAACAGGTGCAGGCAGAGTCAGGTGCCATAGTAACACTGCTTAATGGCATCACACATTGAGAACACATCACTATGCTGAACAGTTTTATGTGTTGCTTTTTTATTTTAATTTTCTGTGCTGAGATGAGTACATTATTATACCTATTATCTATTTACCCGCAGTACTGCCTTTCACATAAATACACACTCCACCTCTCTGACGCATCCTTTTTGACGCACACACACACACACACACACACACACACACACACACACACACACACACACACACACTTGTGCGCTGCAAAACAAGATCCATTGTGCGTGACTGGTGTGTTAAACGTGATCATTAAAAGGGTGGTCACAGATGTGTTTGAAGACTAAATAGTGGGGAGTGACAAACCAAGAAATCAACACTCGTCTCCGATAACAGGTTCTCCAAATGACCCCCAAACCCAAAGGGACTCTGCCAACAGCTGTGCGCCCCCCGAGCGGAAGGACTATTGGGGTGTAACCACAGAGCTGTTGCTGCTGTAGCGTTGGAGTGGAAGAGTCCCTCAGCTAACGCAAAACCAACAGCGTTAGTCACACAGTACCCAGACAGCAGACACATGTGGGCGTAATCTGGGCCATTTCTGGTGCTGATGGCTCAGTTACGGCACTGGCAACTGTTGTGTGGGCCAGGCGTGGCCCAAATGTAATGAACCAGGCTTGACTTGGGTTACAGCACATACTATGTGGGCCAGACGTGGCCCAAATGTGGCCCAAGTGTGGCTGAGTTGGGCAGCCACACTCACCCTGAGTCAACGCCGTCATTCAAGGCCAAACGTGGGCCGTAAGATAACTGCAGATGTGGGCCATATTTAGGGTGAAGATTCTTTGCCCTCTGGGTAGCGACGTGGTGAACGTGTCTCAGTCCACATCTCACGTTGCTCCCTGGGAAAAAACAGCATCTCATCTTTGGCTGAGCAGTCGTGCAGAGAATGAAAATGTGCTCGTGAATCAGAGAGCAGTAGCTCGTACAACCCCGGATGGGTTCTTGGTGAGGACAGCGGCGGCGTCTTCCAGGGACGCAGCAGAGGGTTGATACAGGCGGTGGTGGCACTGCCCAGACTCTGCGTTGGCTTCTGCTGCAGAAGACGGTGTCTCCCAACATCCGTCAAGTTTTTAGGCTTTGTCAGCACTCCCCCCCCTCCCCTCTCCCCTCGCAGAGAGACGGCGAGGGAGTGGGATGGGGAGGTGGTCAAAGAAGCTACATGAGTCATACGTGCGCATGGAAAAACACACACACATGCACAAATACAGACACACACACACACACACAATGCAGCAAGACTATTTTAATCACACATGCACAAATACATACACACACACACACACACGCGCACACAAGCACACATGCAGAAATACACACACACACACAATGCAGTAAGACTATTTTAATCACACACACATGCACAAATACACACACACATACACATGCACCCACATGCAAAAGCACACATGCACAAATACACACACACAATGCAGTAAGACTATTTTAATCACACACACACACACACACACACACCCTCCATATCGGATGACAGCGTTCCCTCTCTTTCTAATCCACCTTGGGGACTCTTCCCCGGGTATCCCTCCTCAACATGATAATTCGGGCCTCTCACATCCACCTGACCTTCACATCCAGCGCCCTCGCTGGTTCTCCTGCAGGAGCAGGGAAGCACGCACGGGGTTATTAAAGAACAAAAAAACAAACACTAATCCATCATTCATAGCAGCGTCTTCATCACAGCCTACATAAACTGTGCACACAGGAGAGAGCTGCAGAGTAAGAGATCCCCGGGGTTAAAACCACTCGGCATTTCCGAGGTAAGGAGGCAGCAGCCGATAGAGGCATGCAGCGGTTAAATTTTGCTGACCCGCATCTTTCAAGGACCGGTTGATTTACTCTTTTCATCAGACCATTAACAGCGTAGAGGAACACCTCAAGGGTCACATGATGTACTACCACGATGTACTACCATGTTGTACTACCATGATGTACTACCATGATGTACGACCACGAGTCCCACAAAAAACAAACTATTGTGAATAGGAAAGCACCGATACTGATTCTGGTACTGGATACCGGGCCGATACCAGGCTAAAACGGATTATCGTACTCTGAGTAACAAGTCATAAATAAAAGCAAAATGGTGGAAGTCCGGGTGGCGTGGCGGTCTATACCGTTGCCTACACACACGGGGATTGAATCACTATGTTGCCTCCGGATTGGTCGGGTGTCCCTACAGACACAATTGGCCGTGTCTGCTGGTGGGAAGCCGGATGTGGGTATGTGTCGTGGTTGCTGCACTAGCACCTCCTTTGGTCGGTCGGGGCGCCTGTTGGGGGGAACTGGGGGGGAATAGCGTGATCCTCCCATGCGCGACGTCCCCCTGGTGAAACTCCTCACTGTCAGGTGAAAAGAAGCAGCTGGTGACTCCACAAGTATCGGAGGAGGCATGTGGTAGTCTGCAGCCCTCCCCGGATCGGCAGACGGGGTGGAGCAGAGACGGGGACGGCTCAGAAGAGTGGGGTAATTGGCCGGATACAATTGGGGAGAAAAAAGGGTGAAAATTCCCCCCCAAAAAAGGCAAAATGGTATGACTTACTGCCTGCTTGGCACATGGTAGCCTGTAGTACTTCATTAGTGGGGATTCTAACTCAATTATTTTGCCCACTGACCCCAAACAACTGTGGCTTTTATTTGTTTTTACTGTTTTTATAGTTTGCTTCTTGTTGTTAGCCTGTCCTTCGTTGGAAATGTCTTGTTGAACCATGCTGCAAACTGAACTGAACTGGTCTGGTCTGAGTCTGCACTGTTCAGCAAAAGTAATGGATCGGATCAGTGCTCGGTATCGGCTGACACTTAAAGAGTCATACTCAAGATTGGTATCGGCAGTGAACGGAGGAAGTCGGTGCATCCCTTAAGGTATGTGAGTCAGTAAGTCACTATGACAGATACAGACAGGTCGGGACGTGGGTTTTGGCTGCACCAAAAATATGCTTTCATTGCGATATCGCATCCATATCTAGAAAATAACAGACAGCAGCTCTAGCAGCCCCTCCTCTACTCGGGAGAGAGGCACATGGGGCCCTCTGACAGATGATTCATTGACCCTGGCTGCCTGAACGTGGCCGCTGATTGGCGCGTTGCTCGCACCGACCCAGAAGGGCAAGAGATGAGATGCCGAAACACTCATATAGCTCCAGGGAAGGACTGCTGAGTCATGATGTACACCCATGTGCTTAACGCACCCTGCATGTGCACCTCTTGACTGTTGTTTGGAATATCTGCAAACATTACTATCTGCATACATTAATATCTGCATACATTACTGTCTGCATAAATTAATATCTGCATACACTACTTTCTGCATAAATTAATATGTACATACATTACTGTCTGCATACATTAATATCTGCACACACTGCATGCACGGGCTCTGTGTCTGCAGCTGTGTTTGCATGTGGATATGCTGAGCGTGGAAATAAGACGCGACAGCAAAGCACCATTTTGTTTACTCTGAAGCCTCTCCTGTATGAGCGTATGGATTACAGCGATAATTGTGACAACCCGTGTCGCTCATATTTTGTATGGTCACATCATGACGGTTGGAGTCACAGTAACTACAACAGAGGAAGAGACATCTTGAAATGTTCTGGGTCTTGTATCACTGAAACACTGGAAAAGTGTGCGTTGATATATGTGTCCCAAAGTCCCTAAATTCTCCAAAGCTGGGCTATATTATCAGCTAGACTATAGGCAGAGTATGCAGTCTATGTAGATAGTAGGCTACAGTATACAGTGCATGGCAATGTGTGTGAAATAGACTAATTTTTGATAATACACCAAAATGTAAAAAAATGGCAGTTTTTTTTTTTTTACTAGATGTGCACCCCTTTATCAGCGTCACATGTGAGGTACTAAAATTCAGGTAACAAATTGACTAAAGAATGCGAGGCGCTTAAGCCCCGTCCTCAGGTGGGATATGATCCACGGACAGCGACGTGGACCAGCTCCCCCCCTGTGGCCCCCCGAAGAGGGATTTGAGATTGCCGACTCATCATCTTGCACGTTGGGCCGACAAAGCGCCACTACGAGCGATGACACAACATGGAGCACGCTGGTCCATGTTGTGCAGCCCGGGCATGATGGGACTTCACGTTCAGCTTGGTGACCGCTGTGTGACAGAAGGACACACATCTGACCTGAGATAACACACCAAGTATTCACCAGGCAAAAAAAAAAAAAAGATCATTCATGAATCCAAAAAAAAAAAAATACATTAATGTAAAAATCAAGCAGTAACTAACTGCACAAATAAAAGTGTGGGGGGAAAAGAAGACTTACCCATTGTAGAACCTTTATAAACCCCAACGGCTGCTTGACTATTGTGAACTGCCCTTGGGCCACCAGCTGCCAAAACACAAACAAGCATTACACACTAAATACATAAAAACAAAAGAACAAACAACCTACAATGACGTTGGCATCTTTGTATGGAAATATTAAACAATACATAAGAGGAGTCTGTGGCACTGACGAAAAGACAGGAGGAGGAGCTGGAGGTGGCAGAGTTGAAGATGCTAAGATTTTCATTGGGAGTGATGAAGAAGGACAGGATTAGGAACGAGTATATTAGAGGGACAGCTCAGGTTGGACGGTTTGGAGACAAAGCAAGAGAGGCAAGATTGAGATGGCTTGGACAAGTGTGGAGGAGAGATGCTGGGTATACTGGGAGAAGGATGCTGAATATGGAGCTGCCAGGGAAGAGGAAGGCCAAAGAGGAGGTTTATGGATGTGGTGAGGGAGGACATGTAGGTGGCTGGTATGACAGAGGAAGATGCAGAGGACAGGAAGAGATGGAAACCGATGATCCGCTGTGGCGCCCCCTAACGGGAGCAGCCGAAAGTAGTAGTAGTAGTAAACATAAGAGGAGTCTGTCTGGATCGAGTGCAGACCATAGTTCAGATGCATGGCTGTTTTCAACATAAAACGGTAAATCAGTGTAACGCTCACCAATTGAATAGGCTCGCTAGCCCTTGGCTACCGGGTCGAACCCTTAACTCGACTGGTTAACGTAGTCGCTCGTGGTGCGGTAGACCCGGGTTCGCGTCCCGGCTGTGGCGGTTCCCGGGCTGCCCCCCCCCCGAATTCGCTTCAGTATTGTTGCGTTTTGGCCGTTCGTTCACACGACGACAGCGTTTCGGGGGCCTGAAAACGCCAACTTTGGAAACCGGGTTCGAGAGTGAAATCTTCCGAAAACGCAACTCCGGCGTCGCCGCGTAACCTAGCAAAACCGGTTCCTGCGGAAACGCAACGGACGTCACGGCTCCACTTCGCACATGCGCGTTGCGTTTTCGGTCAGCCATGCGTAAGCAAGAAGACGTTAACAATGGCGGATTACCGAGCTTTGTTCGTGCCGTTATCTCTGCTAAGTTTATCAACGTTCCTCCAGTGAAGTGTAGAAACTCCACTTCATCGTCCGTCCAGACAAAATTATCTGTTTGAGAGCGTACACTCCCCATCGTCGTTTATTTGCTCGCCGCTGAGAAGAAAGCGTTTGTGCGCAGGCGCGTTGTGTTACTGGGGTCCACCGGAAAAGCTCTCTACTACAGTCTCACCGCCATCTACTGGCCTGGCATGCACACTACAGCGTTTTCAGTCGTTTTCTGCGGATCGTATTCAAAACGATGTCGTCTGAAGGCGGAACTGCTTTAGAACGCAAATGGAAAACTTTTCCGTTTCCGTAAACGTGGCTCAACATACATGATTCTGTATGTGCGTTATGTATGTCCATTTAATAACGCTGCTTACTGTATGTATATTGTCAATATAGATTACGTCGGGGCATCCGGGTGACGTGGCGGTCTAATCCGTTGCCTACCAACACGGGGATCGCCGGTTCGAATCCCCGTGTTACCTCCAGCTTGGTCGGGCGTCCCTACTGAAAAAAATTGGCCGTGTCTGCGGGTGGGAACCCGGATGTGGGTATGTGTCCTGGTCGCCGCACTAGCGCCTCCTCTGGTCGGTCGGTCGGTCGGTCGGGGCGCCTGTTGGGAGGGGGACCTGGGGGGATAGCGTGATCCTCCCATGCGCTAAGTCTCGCCTGGTGACACTCCTCACTGTCAGGCGAAAAGAAGGGGCTGGTATCAAAGGAGGAGGCATGTGGTAGTCTGCAGCCCTCCCCGGATCGGCAGACGGGGTGGAGCAGCGACCGGGACGCATTTTGATTGGTAACGAAGGTCAAAGGTCGCATGATGACGAGCACCCGAGACACCAGGTTGACGTTATTTACACGACCGCTAGAGGTCGCTTAACTTTAAATCGCAACTATAGGTCATAATAAGCTGCTTGTACAAACGACCTACAGGGGTGGTTTTTTGGTGGAGGACTGTCTCCTCGGGAATACGGCCAATAATATAATAGGGTCAATGAAAATGGGCCAAGTACAACTGGGGAGAAAAAGGGCAAAACATTTTTTTATTATTTAATAAATAAATAAATAAATAAAGATTATCTCCGAGTTTTTAATGCTGGTGTTTGCCTGAGATGACATCAAACATAAATGTCCAGCCTTGGCTGAACCATAATATTGTATTGTATTGTATTGTATTGTATTGTATTGCATTGTATTGCATTGTATTGCATTGCATTGTATTGTATTGCATTGTATTGTATTGTATTGTATTGTATTGCATTGCATTGTATTGTATTGTATTGCATTGCATTGTATTGCATTGCATTGTATTGTATTGTATTGCATTGCATTGTATTGCATTGCATTGTATTGTATTGTATTGTATTGTATTGCATTGTATTGTATTGTATTGCTTTGTATTGCATTGTACTGTAAATGACTAAAAACATGGGCGGAAATGCAGCCTCCATCTCACAGGCTGGGTCGGCACCTGCTGGTGGTTTATTATTGCCATTTGGTCCTCTTGCATCAGCAACATTCATTCAACACTCTTCCAAAATGCCATTTATTTTTCAAATACTTTGACGTGGATCTCAATATTAGTGTTGATCCTGACTTCAAGCGCTTCGGGTGATCGATATAGGCTAGGCGTGCATCATATATGGTAAATGGCCCGGCGGCCTGTCCAGGGTGTCTCCCCGCCTGCCGCCCAATGCCTGCTGGGATAGGCTCCAGCATCCCCGCCACCCAGAGTGGGATAAGCGGTTTGGATGATGGATGGATGGATTGGGATGGATGGATGGACAAACGACCTATGGGGTCGTTTTAGTGCTTCACGGTTTATGCCTCATACATTGAGAAGCACTTTCACCCATTCACACACGCGTTCACACGCCGTTGATGGAGCAGGGCGTCAACCTGCTCATCATGAGCAGTTAGGGGGTTCGGTGTCTTGCTCAAGGACACTTCGACACGCTCTCTGGAGGAGCCGGGGATCGAACCGGGAACCTTTCCGATTACTAGACGACCCGCTCCCCCTCCTGAGCCATGCCGCCCATACACGTGTTCATGTGTGCGCGCGCGCGCGTCTCTGGCAAGGTAGAGACGGAGCGTAGTCCACGATGAGAGAGCGAGCGAGCGAGAGGGAGAGAGAGGGGGGGGGCGAGAGAAAGAGGGAGGGAGGGAGGGAGGGGGAGATAGAGACCGAGAGACATAGGGACAGAGAGAGAGAGAGAAAGAGAGAGCGAGCTGAGCGAGAGAGAGAGAGAGGGAGAGAGAGAGAGAGAGAGAGAGAGTTGAGAGCGAGATAGCGAGAGAGAGAGGAAGAGCGAGAGAGGGAGAGAGAGGGGAGAGAGGGAGAGCGAGAGAGAGCGAGGAGAGGGAGAGAGAGGGGGAGAGAGGGAGAGCGAGAGAGAGAGAGAGAGCGGGAGAGAGGGAGAGCGAGAGAGAGCGAGAGAGGGAGAGAGAAGGGGAGAGAGGGAGAGCGAGAGAGAGAGAGCGAGAGAGAGGGGGAGAGAGAGAGTAATGCCAGGTTTGGCATGGGCACAGGAATGAGAGTGGAGAGCAGGAGAGAGGGATGGAGAGAGAAAGAGAGTTCTTGACAGCTGGAGGAGCCGGGATCGAACCTGGACCTTTCCGGTTCCTAGACGACCCGCTCCCCCTCCTGAGCCATGCCGCCCACACACGCGTTCATGTGTGTGCCCGTGTGTGCGCGCGCCTCTCTGGAAAGAAAGGGAGAGACGGAGCGTAGTTCACGTTGAGAGAGCGAGGGAGAGAGAGTGAGAGAGAGAGAGAGAGAGAGAGAGAGAGAGAGAGAGAGAGAGAGGGAGAGAGAGAGAGAGAGGGAGAGAGAGAGCGACAGAGAGGGGGGAGAACGAGAGAGGGGAGAAAGAGGGGAGAGAGGGAGAGAGGGATAGAGAGAGAGCGAGAGGGGGAGAGAGAGAGAGAGAGAGAGAGAGAGAGAGAGAGAGGGAGAGAGAGAGGGAGAGAGAGAGAGGGGGGAGAACGAGAGAGGGGAGAAAGAGGGAGAGAGGGAGAGAGGGATAGAGAGAAGAGCGAGAGGGGGAGAGAGAGAGAGAGAGAGAGAGAGAGAGAGAGAGAGGGAGAGAGAGAGGGAGAGAGAGAGAGAGAGAGAGAGAGAGAGAGAGAGAGAGAGAGAGAGAGAGAGAGAGAGAGAGAGAGAGAGGGAGAGAGAGAGGGGAGGAGAGAGGGAGGGAGAGAGAGAGAGCGAGAGAGAGAGGGAGAGAGAGTGAGAGAGAGAGGGAGGAGGAGAGAGAGAGAGATAGAGGGAGAGAGAGGAGAGAGAAGGAGAGAGAGAGATAGAGGGAGAGAGAGCGGGAGGGAGAGAGGGAGAGAGAGAGAGAGAGAGAGGGGGGGGAGAGAGAGATAGAGGGAGAGAGAGGTAGAGGGAAGGAGAGAGAGAGGGAGAGAGAGGGAGAGAGAGGGAGAGAGAAGGAGAGAGAGAGATAGAGGGAGAGAGAGGTCGGGAGGAGAGAGAGAGAGGGAGAGGGGAGAGAGAGAGAGAGAGGGGGGAGAGGAGAGAGATAGAGGGAGAGAGAGGTAGAGAGAGAGAGCGAGATGGAGAGAGGGAGAGAGAGAGAGAGAGGGGGAGAGAGAGAGTAGAGGGAGAGAGAG